>NC_135983.1:27396005-27568505 GCF_053455715.1 Rhinoraja longicauda | reverse complement strand
TGAAGTGGGAGATTAAATACGTCGTACTCAAATATGCATTCAAGAGAGAGCTAGATAGAGCTCTTAAGGATAGTGGAGTCAAGGGGTATGGGGAGAAGGCAGGAACGGGGTACTGATTGAGAATGATCAGCCATGATCACATTGAATTGCGGGGCTGGCTCGAAGGGCCGAATGGCCTACTCCTGCACCTATTGTCTATTGTCTATTGTCTTTTGTCTATCCAGATAAGAATTGTTTTTGCGCATGTAATAGTGGGACCAAGTGCTCCTTAGTATCACCAGGGATCAAACCAAACGCTGCAGTGATAAAGATTAGTGAGTTACAACTTCACATACAGTCCAGGCAGATAAGGGATAGTCTTGGCATTCTGTTTGTCACGGACATTGTGGGCTGAGGGGCCTGTTCCTGTGCTGTACTGTTCAGAGCGGCAGGCGCAGCGTTAGAGTTGCTGCCTTACAACGCTTACAACACCAGAGACCCGTGTTCGATCCTGACCACGGGTGCTGTGTCTGTGCGGAGTTTGTACGCTCTCCCCGTGACCTGCGTGGGTTTTCTCCGGGATCTCCGGTTTCCTCCCACACTCCAAAGACGTGCAGGTCTGTAGGTTAATTGGCTTGGTCTAAATGTAAAAATTGTCCCTAGTGTGTGTAGGATAGTGTTAGTGTGCGGGGATCGCTGGTCGGCGCGGACCCGGTGGGGCGTACCTGTAAACTAAACTGAACGAATGTTCTAAGTTCTATATTCTCCTTCTTAAATAACTTGCATTTAATTGGCATCTTTCATCATTGTGAAACATCCCAAAACATTTGTGCAGAAAGGAACTGCAGATAGACACAAAGTGCTGGAGTAACTCAGCGGGTCAGGCAGCATCTCGGGAGAGAAGGAATGGGTGGCGTTTCGGGTCGAGACTCGTCTTCAGACTGAGGAGGAGGCTTTGATCTTTCATTAATTTGTTCTATGTATCTTATCATATCTCCCTCTCCCTTGATCCCACACACCAACCATCCTTTGCGTGATAAAAGCACCCCTCGGATTCTCATCAAATCTTCCGCCCCCCCCCACCCACCTCACCTAATGTTGTGCCTTACAGTTTCAGCATGCTATCTTTGTTTATTAGTGGTCTCAATCACATTCTCCCAGTTTTATTAACTGGAGTAAAGATGACTTCACCAGAACCACCAGCATTTGCATCAATCAATCCCTCCTTGTCTCCATCGATCTCAAAATGTAGTTTTGGTTCAGATTAATTTATTAGTTTAGTTCAGTTTAGAGACACAGTGCGGAAACAGGCCCTTCAGCCCACCGAGCCTGCACCGACCAGCGATCCTCACACAAGGGCCAATTTCACATTCATACCAAGCCAATTAACCTACAAACCTGCAGGTCTTTGGAGTGTGGGAGGAAACTGAAGATCTCGGGGGAAAACCCACACAGGTCACGGGGAGAACGTGCAAACTCCGTACAGACGGCACCCGTAGTCGGGATCGAACCCGGGTCTTTGGTGCTGTAAGGCAGTAACTCTACCGCTGCACCACCGTGCCGCCCTGTATGTTATTGTCACGTGCACCAAGATACAGTGAAAAGCTTTTGTTGCCTGCTATCCTGTCAGCAGAATAAAGCTGGGTGGCAGTGTGAGCTGTGAGGAGGATGTTATGAGGCTGCAGGGTGACTTTGACAGGTTGGGTGAGTGGGCGGATGCATGGCAGATGCAGTTTAATGTGGATAAATGCGAGGTTATCCACTTTGGTGGCAAGAACAGGAAGGCAGATTATTATCTGAATGGTGTCAGATTAGGATTGGGGTGGTGCAACGAGACCTGGGTGTGCTTGTACATCAGTCACTGAAAGTAAGCATGCAGGTACAGCAGGCAGTGAAGAAAGCTAATGGCATGTTGGCCTTCATTGCGAGAGGATTTGAGTGTAGGAGCAAGGAGGTCCTATTGCAGTTGTGCAGGGCCCAGGTGAGACCGCATCTGGAGTATTGTGTGCAATTTTGGTCTAATTTGAGGAAGGATATTATTGTTATTGAGGGAGTGCAGTGTAGGTTCAGCAGGTTATTTCCCGAGATGGCGGGACTGGCATGTGATGAAAGAATGGAGCGACTGGGCTTGTATTCACTGGAATTTAGAAGGATGAGAGGGGATCTCACAGAAACATATGAAATTCTTAAAGGATTGGACAGGCTTGATGCAGGAAAAATGTTCCCGATGTTACCTTTTTGTAACATTGCATAATGTGGACTATTATGCAGTCTGAAAAGCAGAAAACATGGCAAGATTTCTGTTTGAGATTACTGACATTTACTTTCTAATAAGACAGTTGACAGGGTTATGTGTGCCAGTGTGACAATTTGATAAGGCTTCAGCAATTTCAGTAATGCAATATTAAGTAGTGACTGACTGTGAGCTGAAATAACACTGAGTAGGATGGAACTGCAGATGTTGGTTAGCACACAAAATGTGTGGGAAGGAACTGAAGAAGTTCTATCTTCTTCAGACTAATTCTCTTGCCCGTCTGTACGGATTTGTACGTTCTCCCCGTGACCTGCGTGGGGTTTCTCCGAGATCTTCGGTTTCCTCCCACACTCCAAAGACGTACAGGTATGTAGGTTAATTGGCTGGGTAAAATGTATAAATTGTCCCTAGTGTGTGTATGTGGGATAGTGTTACTGTGCGGGGATCGCTGGGCGGCACGGACTCGGTGGGCCGAAGGGCCTGTTTCCGCGCTGTATCTCTAAAAAAATAAAATCTAAAACATTATTCCCTTTATCATCTACCTGTACACTCTGGACGGCTCGATTGTAATCATGTATTGTCTTTCCGCTGACTTGGTTAGCACGCAACAAAAGCTTTTCACTGTACCTCGGTACACGTGACAAGAAACTCAACTGAAACTGTAGCATTCCCTTCTCTTACATCCTCAACATCAAATTATGGCTCCATCGACTGGATGAAGCTGATTATCAAAGTCTTCCATGAAATGAGAGTGGACAGTCTGACACCAAGTGGGGCGGCCACGGGTGGCGCAGCGGTAGAGTTGCTGCCTCACAGCGCCAGAGACCCGGGTTCCATCCTGACTGCGGGTGCTGTCTGTACGGAGTTTGTACGTTCTCCCCGTGACCTGTGTGGGTTTTCTCCGGGTGCTCCGGTTTCCTCCCGCATTCCAAAGACGTAGAGGTTTGTAGATTAATTGGCTTGGTGTAAATGGAAATTGTCCTTCGTGTGTGTGTAGGATAGTGTTAGTGTGCGGGGATCGCTGGTCTGTGCGGACTCGCTGGGCTGAAGGGCCTGATTCCGTGCTGTATCTCTAAACTCAACTAACCTAATCTAAAGTAAAAGGATGTTGTTATTTTCTGATCAGTGTGAAATTATAATGAAGCCTGAAATAGTGTCTATGTTTTTCCAAGAGGGAAACGATGAAATGTTAGTTTAATTCTCCTGTCTGGACATACATCCGGGGTAAATTAAAAAAAATACTGGATCATCTTTGATGTACTGACAGATAATGTGTGAGATGACTAACCATTATTGCTGCAGTCATGCAACATTCTTTGAAACCCTCCTGTTTCTGGGATCGACATCGGTTTCCTTAGTTCTTGCCGAGTGAAGTGACATTAGCTGTCTTTTGTCTTGCATGTGAAATGTTTGATGTATCATCTAATTCAATGCTAGTCCACTGTCTTGCTTCAGTAACTAGAGACAATAGACAATAGGTGCAGGAGTAGGCCATTCGGCCCTTCGAGCCAGCACCGCCATTCCGTACAGACGGCGCCCGTAGTCAGGATCGAACCTGAGTCTCAGGCGCTGCATTCGCTGTAAGGTAGCAACTCTACCGCTGCGCCACCGTGCTGTCATGGACTCCACGCCACTGGATCCTGACCCAGATCTGTCAAGGACCGTGTGGTGGCTGTCTGTGCACCAGTCTCCCCACGTTAAACAAAGTCACGCACAGGCATCCGACCCTATGGAGAGGACAGTCACACTCGCTTCCAGTGACCGCCGATGGTGATGATGTGCAAATTGCCTTGTGTGACACCAGGCTGCAAAGGAACTGCTCCTTGTTGGCCAAGAAGTGCTTCGGGACATCATAACATCATGACCCATCCTACGCTAATTGCTATTTCATGTTGCTTTGGAAGAGCTCTGGAGCCTAGCTTTTAGTTTTAACTGCTCAGCTCGGTCATGGCCTGGGAATAGGCGTAGAGGAGCATTCAACACAAACAAAAGGGCACCTTGCAACCTTTTTCCATCGTTATTTATTTATGAGCTTCTCCTGTAAAATTCTGATGCATAATTGAGACGGCAGATCCATCAGGAGAGGAGATAATTGGCATGCAATGTCCACCCAAACAACTTTAGTTTAGTTTAGATTAGAGATACAGCGCGGAAACAGGCCCTTCGGCCCACCGAGCCCGCGCCGACCAGCGATCCCGCACACTAACACTATCCTACACACGCAAGGAATAATGTACAGTTGCATCAAGCCAGTTAACCCACAGAGAAATACGTCTTTGGAGTTTTATTTTAGTTTTAGTTTAGAGTTACAGCACGGAAGGAGGCCCTTCGGCCCCACCGATTCCGCGCCGACCAGCGATCCCCACACATTAACACTACCCTACACACACCAGGGACAATTTTTACATTTGCTGAGCCAATTAACCTACAAACCTGCACGTCTTTGGAGTGTGGGAGGAAACTGAAGATCTCGGAGAAAACCCACATGGTCATGGGGAGAACGTACAAACTCCATACAGACAGCACCCGTAGTCGGGATGGAACCCGGGTCTCTGGCGCTGCGAGGCAGCAGCTCAGCCCACCGAGTCCGCACCAACCACCGGTCACTCCGTACACCGGCACTATCCTACACACCCGGGCCAGTTTACAATCTTCACTGAAGCCAGTTAACTGGTGTGAGGCAGTAGCGCTCCACCGCTGTGCCACCTTGACTAATTTCTGACTCTTGTTCATTTCTCACTGCTGCACATTTTCATGTTCGTCAAAAGCAACTTTTGCAATGGCAAGGACTTTCGGCGAATGTGAGAAAGCATAACTTGCGCAGTGAGAATTGAAAAGCACAGCAAAGTGCCATTCTATTGATTAGCTCATTCATTCCCTCTTCTGCACTTCTGTGCATCCAATCAAAAATACACAACAGCACAACAAAGGAATCTGCACTGATGGAGGAGGGTTTAAAATCAAGCAAAGTCATTCTGCTCTTAACTACTTGACTGCCTTTAACAATAGACAATAGACAATAGGTGCAGGAGTAGGCCATTCAGCCCTTCGAGCCAGCACCGCCATTCAGTGTGGTCATGGCTGATCATCCACAATCAGTACCCCGTTCCTGCCTTCACCCCATACCCCCTGACTCCGCTATCTTTAAGAGCTCTATCTAGCTCTCTCTTGAATGCATCCAGAGAACTGGCCTTCTGAGGCAGAGAATTCCACAGATTTACAACTCTCTGACTGAAAACGTTTTTCCTCACCTCCGTTCTAAATGGCCCACCCCTTATTCTGAAAACTGTGGCCCAAACAATCGCATTTGGAACTCACAGAGACGATCGGCATGGAAGGTAACAAAAGTCTACTTGTGTTACACAACCTTAGCTTAGTTTAGAGACACAGTGTGGAGACTAGTCTTTCGGCACACCGAGCCCGCGCCGCCCAGCGATCATGCAGTACACTAGCACTATCCTACACACACACACTGGGGACAATGTACAATTTTTACCGAAGCCAATTAACCTTCAAACCTGCTTGCCTTTGGAGTTTTGGGAAGAAACCGGAGCACCCGGCGAAAACCCACATGGTCACGAGGAGAACGCACAAAAATGTACAGACAGCACCCGGGGTCAGGATCGAACCTGGGTCTCTGGTGCAGTGAGGCAGCAAATCTACTGCTGCGCCACCGTGCCGCCCCTGATTACCCCAAAGTCTGGTCTACCCCAACAGCTGCTGACGACCTTCTACCGCTGCATCATAGAGAGCATCCTAACACATGGCATCCCTGTGTGGTACCTCAGCTGCACGGAGGCAGAAAGGAAAGCTCTTCAGCGGGTAGTCCATAGAGCTCAGAGGACCATCGGAACACAGCTACCAGCCTTGGAGGGCATCTACAACACACGATGCCTCAGAAAAGCCACCTGCATTCACAAAGACTCTTCACACCCCTGCAACAGTCTGTTCGAACTTCTACCATCGGGCAGACGATACAAGGCCTTCTACGCCCGCACCTCCAGACTCAGGAACAGCTTCATCCCCAGGGCCATAGCTGCTATGAACCGGTCCTGCTGAGCCGGATGGTCACATCGCACAGTGAACCGGCACAGACCTACTTGCACTTTATTCTGTTTTAAAACAATAGACAATAGACAATAGACAATAGGTGCAGGAGTAGGCCATTCAGCCCTTCAAGCCAGCACCGCCATTCAATGCGATCATGGCTGATCACTCTCAATCAGTACCCCGTTCCTGCCTTCTCCCCATACCCCCTCACTCCGCTATCCTTAAGAGCTCTATCCAGCTCTCTCTTGAAAGCATCCAACGAACTGGCCTCCACTGCCTTCTGAGGCAGAGAATTCCACACCTTCACCACCCTCTGACTGAAAAAGTTCTTCCTCATCTCCGTTCTAAATGGCCTACCCCTTATTCTCAAACTGTGGCCCCTTGTTCTGGACAGAATCTCGTTGTACCCTGTACAATGACAATAAAGATATATTGTATTGTATTGTATTGTATTGTATGGTATTACAACTTAGTAGACAGGGAGTTGGAATTCAATGTTTTTTCAGACTGGAGAGCTGTAAGAAATGGAACACAACCCTGTGTTGAGCGGCACGGTGGCAAGCGGTAGAGTTGCTGCCTCACTGCGCCAGAGACCCGGGTTCAATCCTGACTACGGGTGCTGTCTTTACGGAGTTTGCACGTTCTGCCCGTGACAGTGTAGGTTTTTCTCTGGGATCTCCAATTTCCTCCAACTCTCCAAGGATAAAAAAAGTTTGTAGATGAATTGGCTTAGGTAAAAATTGTAAATTGTCCCCAGTGTGTGTGTAGGATAGTGTTAGTGTGCGGGGATCGCTGGTCGGCGCAGAAAATATTAAATTACATCACACTGGAGGACAGAGAGGGTTTGAAACCTGTATCTCAAATGTTTTTTTACATTTGCAAGGAAAAAAACTATTTGGTAAGACCTTGGAACATGATGTAACCAAATCAAGGGAGAAAGCAGGAACATGGTACTGATTTTGGATGATCATACTGAATGGCGGTATTTATCCACAAAATGCTGGAGTAACTCAGCAGGTCAGGCAGCATCACGGGAGAGAAGGAATGGGTGACATTTCGGGTCGACACCCTTCTTCAGACTGAAGGGTCTCGACCCGAAACGTCGCCCGTTCCTTCTCTCCCGAGATGCTGCCTGACCTGCTGACCAGCATTTTGGGAATAAATACCTTTGATTTGTACCAGCGTCTGCAGTTATTTTCTTATACTGAATGGCGGTGCTGGCTCGAAGGGCCGAGTGGCCTACTGCTGCACCTATTTCCTATGTTTCTGTTTCTATGTCTCTTTTTAGAAGCACAGTTTCCGTGTTTTTGAAGTTATTCTCAGAGGCACAGAAGTGACGAGATTGCATTCTTCAGACGGTTTGCTCAAATGTTCGTTGATCAGCCACGAAGTGCAATTAGCATTTATTATATTTACTTTCTATTCCCAATGAGGCACATCACCAGTCAAATCTTTTATGATGAAAATTATAACATAGCCTGCTCGTTCTGAAGCCTGACGCACTTGGCCAAGAGTAATCAGAAATGACCTCTATTCTACTGACTCCATTTATTCGTTTCAACAAACCTTCTGAAGAATGCAATCTCATCACTTCTGGCCTCTGAGAATAACGTGAAAAATGGAAATTGTGCTTCGGAAAAGAGACATCATATCTCAGATCTTACCAAGTCGTTTTTTTCCTTGCAAATGTAAAAACATTTGAAAGACGGGAAAGGTCTTTACCGTGAACATAAAGCATCTACCAGACTGGCCTACATCCAAGACTGCTGGAAATCGCAGCAAATTGTGGACACAGCCCAGACCGTCACACAAACCAACCTCCCCTTCCCACTGACTCCATCTACACCTCACGCTGCCTCGGCAAGGCCAGCAGCCCAGACCATCACACAAACAAACCTCCCTTCCCACTGACCCCATCTACACCTCATGCTGCCTCGGCAAGGCCGGCAGCATAATCAAGGACCAGTCTCACCCCGGCCACTCCCTCTTCTCCCCTCTCCCATCGGGCAAAATGTACAGAAGTGTGAAAACGCACACCTCCAGATTCAGGGGCAGTTTCTTCCCGGCTGTTATCAGGCAACTGAACCATCCCACCACAACAAGAGAGCAATGCTGAACTACTATCTACCTCATTGGCGACCCTCGGACTATCCTTGATCGGACTTTACTGGCTTTACCTTGCGCTAATCATGTGTCTTGTGTGGTGTAAATGGATCGATGTATTGTCTTTCCGCTGACTGGCTAGCACGCAACAAAGGCTTTTCACTGTACCTCGGTACACGTGACAATAAACTAAACTGAACTGAACTGAACTGGATAGGACAGGTTTGGACCAAACGCGGGCAGATGGGACTAGGGTAGCTGGAACATTATTGGCAGGTGTGGGCAAGTTGGGCCGAAGGGCCTCTTTTCACACTGTATCACTCTATGACTCTAAATTGGAATTTAGTTGATAGGAAGGCAGGCTTTTTCTTTGCAGGATGCATACATTATGCTTCTGACGGCACGTCATAAACACAAACACAATTTACCTGCAACCTTTCCCCGCGACTTTGCTGTGGTGAAACTTTTTGTGGTAATTATATTTTTCCCCATTACACTGATGCATTAGGCATCTGTCTATTATACACTAGTGCTCCATAATGTCACTAATGTACTTTAGCACACAGTTGACTTGCGGGTAGAGTACGCGGTGGAACATGATGCATTTAATCCCGTGGTTTAATGAAGGGACACGTTTGCTGCCCAGCTTTTCCAAATGACAGGGTTTTTTTTATTCCTCTCTGCTTCTCCTGACTTCACTTGCTTATCATTTCGCAAAACAAAATGATGGAAATGACTTAGAGTGGAATCGTTATGGAGTTCAACCACACACATCATGTGCTGCATCTCTTGCATCATGAGTATGTTTTGCTGCATGGTGTGAAGGTCATAACTCTGAAGGGCATCACATTCCACTGCCTGGGGGGGGGGCTGATTTCCACAGCTCGTAGCCCCAACTGGCACAGACCTGCGAGCCTCGGACTTTAATATCGTCAATATATACATGGAGAATGTGACCTCCAAGGGGAGATGTAGAGGGCAGACATAATTTTCTTCACTTAAAATGGTGGCGCAGCGGTAGAGTTGCTGCCTTACAACGCTGCAGACCCAGGTTCGATCCTGACTACGGGTGCTGTCTGCACGGAGATTCTAGAAATCCGAAACGAAAACAGAAAGTAGAGGAAATATGAATTGCTGTGCCAAAGGGTCTTTAACCTGAAACGTTATTCATAAGGTCATAAGTGATAAGAGCAGAATTAGGCCATTCGGCCCATCAAATCTACTCTGCCATTCAATCATGGCCGATCTGTCTCTCCCTCCTAACCCCCTCCCCCCCGACCTCCCCCTTCCCAGTTCTCCCACTGTCTTCCTGTCTCCACCTATACCCTTCTTTTGTCCCGCCCCCTCCCCTGACATCAGTCTCGACCCGAAACGTCACCCATTCCCTCTCTCCTAGGTGCTGCCTGACCCGCTGAGTTACTCCAGCATTTTGTGATACTGAACTGTAAAAGTAGCTAAATGCAGGAGAGAGGATAGTGAAGATTTGGGAGAAAACCCACGCAGGTCACGGGGGAGAACGTACAAACTCCCGTACAGACAGCGCCCGTAGTCGGGATCGAACCCGGGACTCTGGCGCTGAGAGGCAGCAACTCTGCCGCTGCGCCACCGTGCCAAATCAGGTTGTTGCCACATTCCAAAGGCAGAGTGGTTCGTAGACGACTCAGACACTGTGAGCAATCCCTAACGTAGGAAGGGAGCAGGAGAACGAGTGATCTGTGGGCGTCTGAGAGAGACAAGGTGACAGGGAAATGTGTCGGAAGAATGGGGTTGTGAGGAAAGCTTTGAGCGTTGGTGTGGACAAAGGACCGAATACCCTCCCCCACCCCCCCCTCCCCTCTTCCCCCACATTCTCCCCCCTTCTTTCTCCCCTCCCCCATGCCCCACCTGAACTCCAATTTATTCCTCCTCTCCCCCTCCCCTTCCACCTACATTCCTTCCTCCGGCTTCACAATTCGCAACACTTCAATCCTTTTGTCTCACACCTTCTGTCTTTTGGCCTTTGTCCAACACTCTGCCTATCAAGAACCACCCCCCCCACCCCACCCTCCTCCAACCCCCCACTGTCCCACATCAACCTAATACCAGTCTCAAGAAGGGTCTTGACCCGAAACGTCACCTATCCATGTTCTCCACAGATGCTGCCTGACCCGCTGAGTTACTCCAGCACTCTGTGAAACGTCAACTATCCATGTTCTCCAGAGATGCTGCCTGACCCGCTGAGTTACTCCAGCACTCTGTGAAACGTCACCTATCCATGTTCTCCAGAGATGCTGCCTGACCCGCTGAGTTACTCCAGCACTCTGTGAAACGTCACCTATCCACGTTCTCCAGAGATGCTGCTTGACCCACGTTCTCCAGAGATGCTGCTTTACTCCAGAACTTTATGTCAGTTTTGTAAACCAGCATCTGTAGTTCCTTGTTTCTACATTTTGATGCTTCCTACCATGTTGTGATAAATATACGAGAACTATAACGACAGTTATTAGACGTACAGGTTTGTAGGTTAATTGGCATGGCAAATGTTAAAATTGTCCTTATAGGATAGTGTTAGTGTGCGGGGATCGCTGGTCGGCGCGGACCCGGTGGGCCGAAAGGGCCTGTTTCCGCGCTGTATCTCCAAACTAAACTAAACTAAACTAAACTAAACTAAACCTTGCTCTCGGGGAAGAGAGTTCCAGCCTGCTCAACCTCTAAATGTCTAAGTGTTTCTTAAACGTTGAAGTTGTGTTGTGTTGTGAAATTGTCTGCCCTTGTCTAACTTTGTCCTGAGTTGTCTTATTGACTTTTGGCCTAACATAACGTTGCAGGCATAGGCATCTCCTTTTGACTTAATGCGCACTGTATTGCATGATTGATGGTGATGCCAATGAGCTCCTTGTTGAGATAATTCGTAGTCAGCATGACCTTCAGGACAACTTACAGCGTTGGTTTAGCAGAAGTTGATGGTAAAGACCTGTGATGACAGTGCCAGAAAAGTGCTGAGAATTGTGAGCTACTTTGACCGCGTTGTCTTATATATCAACCATTGCGTAAGTATCCACATAATTTTTGAGACGACTAGGGAAGTTTTGATGCGGCCCTAATTTGAGGAAGGACCTCCTTCGCTAAAACCAGGAGGCAGGTTATTATTTCAATGGTGTCAGATTAGGTAAAGAGGAAGTACAACGAGACCTGGGTGTCCTTGTTCACCAGTCACTGAAAGTAGCGTGCAGGTACAGTAGGCAGTGAAGAAAGCTAATGGCATGTTGGCTTTCATAATGAGTGGATTTGAGTACAGGAGCAAAGAGGTCCTTCTGCAGTTCTATAGGGCCCTGGGGAGTCCACATCTGGAGCATCGGGTGCAGTTTTGGTCTCCTCATTTGAGGAAGGATGTCCTTGCTATTGAGGCAGTGCAGCATAGGTTCACGAGGATAATCCCCGGGATGGCGGGACTGTCATATGAGGAAAGATTGGAAAGACTGGGCTTGTATCCACTAGAGATGAGAGGGGATGAGAAGGATGAGAAGGGATCTTATAGAAACGTATAAAATTGTAAAAGGACTGGACAAGCTAGATGTAGGAATAATGTTCCCAATGTTGGGGGAGTCCAGAACCAAGGGCCACAGTCTAGAATCTTAGCCTGTGCAACCTCTCCCTACAGCTCAGGCCCTCGAGCCCTGGTGTGTTTCAACTACATGCACAATGATAATATCTTTCTCTGGGCGGTTTGTTGTGTGGAACAAGCTGCCAGAGGAAGTAGTTGAGGCAGGGACTATTGCAATGTTTAAGAAACATTTAGACAGGTACATGGATAGGACAGGTTCAGAGGGATAAGGGACCAAAACGCAGGCAGGTGGGACTAGTGTAGCTGGGACATGTAGTCCTGTATGGGCACGTTGGGCTGAAGGGCCTGTTTCCGCGCTGAATCACTCATTCTATGACTTTCTCTCACAGACAATCGGCAATAATGGACACCGTTGCATGGACTGGTTAGCACACAACAAAAGTTCACTGTAGTTCAGTTCAGTTTAGTTTAGTTTAGAGATACAGTGCGGAACAGGCCCTTCGGCCCACCGGGTCCGTGCCGACCAGCGATCCCCGCACACTAGCACTATCCTACACCCACTAGGGACAATTTTTACATTTACCAAGCCAATTAACCTACAAACCTGCACATCTTTGGAGTGTGGGAGGAAACCGAAGATCTCGGAGAAAACCCACGCGGGTCACGGGGAGAACGTACAAACTCCGTACAGACAGCACCCGTAGTCGGGATCGAACCCGGGTCTCCGGCGCTGTGAGGCAACAACTCTATCGCTGCACCACCTTACAAACTCTACAGAACAAAATCTCTTTGATGCAGTAGTTCCCAAAAGAATAAAAAAGTAACTCTTTAGCACTTTGTGAAATACGTCATGGTGCTATTAGAAGTTAGCCTTGTTTCCTTGGGCCACAAACTCCAAACAGTGAACTGCTGAAGTCAAGCCTTTGTTCAACTCTTTGGTAAACACAAAAAAGCAAAATTGGTCGTCTGTTGTGTTGATCAATCTTTGAGAGATCGATTCAGCATCGGTTCCGGGCTCATAATTGAGGCACTTAACAAGATAACACATGAAGCCGGGGAGAAAGTACAAACTCCGCACAGACAGAACCTGTAGACGGGATGGAACCCGGGTCTCCGGCGCTGCATTCGCTGTAAGGCAGCAACTCTACCGCCGCGCCACCGTGACCGCCCCAACCGTGACCGCCCGCCTGTACCTTTTCAGTCAGAGAGTTGTGAATCTGTGGAATTCTCTGCCTCAGAAGGCAGTGGAGGCCAATTCTCTGAATGCATTCAAGAGAGAGCTAGATAGAGCTCTTAAGGATAGCGAAGTCAGGGGGTATGGGGAGAAGGCAGGAATGGGGTACTGATTGAGAATGATCAGCCATGATCACATTGAATGGCGGTGCTGGCCCGAAGGGCCGAATGGCCTCCTCCTGCACCTATTGTCTATTGTCTATTGTCTATTGTCTACCTTAGTACACATGACAGTAATGTAAATGTAAACATTCTCCTCCCATTGCTAAACGGGGGTATACTGGCTTTTGGAAGGCGATTTATTTACTGAAGCCATGAGGGTCTGGGGAATTGGTGACCTCATCTAGTGAGTTCAGTGTTGTTCAACCATCCCCTGAGTGTGGTGTGAGGATACCCCCTGAACACAAGAACCACAGGTTCTATCACAATACAGCTCTGCCTCAAAAAAGCTGTGGCATGGGTTGGAAACGTCAAGTGTGAGATTGAAAACTGAGACATCATGTAGGATTATCCCCGTGTGACTCCAAGAGGAAGATTAAGAATGTCAGTGTGTAGTTACAGAGATGGTGCATCTAATATTTATAAAGAAAGCCAGTGGAGCAAAGTTTGAACTCAGCGACAGCACAGTCTAGTTTCAGTTTAGTTTCAGTTTAGTTTATTGTCACGTGTACCGAGGTACAGGGAAAAGCTTTTGTTGCGTGCTAACCAGTCAGCGGAAAGACAATACATGATTACAATCGAGCCGTCCACAGTGTACAGATACATGATAAGGGAATAATGTTTAGTGCAAGGTAAAGCCAGCAAAGTCCGATCAAGGATAGTCCGAGGGTAACCAATGAGGTAGATAGTAGTTCAGCACTGCTCTCTGGTTGTGGTAGGATGGTTCAGTTCCCTGATAACAGCTGGGAAGAAACTGTCCCCGAATCTGGAGGTGTGCGTTTTCACACTTCTGCACCTCTTGCCCGATGGGAGAGGGGAGAAGAGGGAGTGACCGGGGTGAGACTGGTCCTTGATGATGCTGCTGGCCTTGCCGAGGCAGCGCGAGGTGTAGATGGAGTCAGTGGGAGGGAGGTTGGTTTGTGCGATGGTCTGGGCTGCGTCCACAATTCGCTGCAATTTCTTGCGGTCTTGGACGGAGACCTGCCTGATAGATGCTTCAGCGGGGACTGCAGACGGTTCAACAGCCCCAGACCGCGGGTGGACAAAGAGGAAGATGATTGAACTTTATTACCTCCCATCACAGTGAGGAACGTGGAATCCGCTGTGGTGGATGTTTCTGTTAAATTTTATTTTATGTGGCTGTGTGTCTTGTTGCTTTTTACTGAGTATGGCTGTCTGGTAAGTCAAATTTCACTGTACCTTAATTGGTACATGTGACAATAGATTGATCTTGAAATCTTGATCTTGTTAACGCTAAAGATCGAGCCTATGCAATCCCATCCCATTTGACCAGCAGAGGTAGACAAAATGTTATGGAACATAACATTCAACTTGATTGATGTCTGATATTGAAGAATTATGACGAAGACAAACACAGAGGAAGTTCAGTTCAGTCAGAACACAGAGAGTTATTAACCTTCAGTATCCCTCGCCAAGGAGATGAGGACTAGCAGAATGCATAATGAGATGTGGAACTCAGCAAGGTATTGCAGCAACGGCGTCTTGCAGGCTTTTATTAACAGGGAAAACATTCTCATTTACGATGAGAACGGACCTGAAACCCTTTTCGTGAGACTGGAAAAAGATCAGTGCGATCCATCTTGTAAGTGGCAGAGTTCAAAACCAGTCACTCTTCACCACACACGGATATCACGTTGGGTTTAAAAAAAAATTAGTTCAGACCGAGATACAGCGCGGAAACAGGCCCTTCGGCCCACCGAGTCCATGCCGACCAGCACAAGAACATTATCCTACACACACTAGGGCCATTTTTTTAAACATTTATGCCAAGCCAATTAATCTACAATTAACCTGTGCGTCTTTGGAGTGTGGGAGGAAACCGCAGATCTCGGAGAAATATCACAATTCCATTTCAGTCCGAAGAAGGGTCTCGACCCGAAACGTCACCCATTCCTTCTCTCCAGAGATGCTGCCTGACCCGCTGAGTTACTCCAGCATTTTGTGTCTATCTTCGGTTTAAATCAGCATCTGCAGTTTCGCCCTACATAATACCACAGAGCCAGACAGTCAATCTGAGGAAGGGTCTCGTCCCAAAACGTTACCCATTCCTTCTCCCCAGAGATGCTGCCTGTCCCGCTGAGTTACTCCAGTACCTTGTGTCGATCTTCGGTGTAAAACCAGCATCTGCAGTTCCTTCCTACACATCCTGATAAGAGTTAAACCGATCGCTCTGTGAAGTGTATCCTCTAATGGGAGATCAGTTTTGTTGATGCAAATTGTTTGATTCAAGATAGTTTATTGAGCTAAACGAAAGCATGGTTTCTCCGCGGCTGAGACTACATTATACCTCAGGCAGTTAAGGGTTGTTGCTGGTGCGTTTGATTAACGCTGCACAGTGAGGAGACCGGTCCAGTGTTGTCAGTAGATCCAAGGAGCCCCATCTCCCTCTTGGTGAGCTCCAGGTTATTGGAACCTGGCTAGCTTCACTCTGCAGGATCTGGGACGTACCGCGCTCCCTGATTGCTCCCAGCACCACTTGCAATTAAATGGTAATTAAAATGTACGCCAAACACACATTGGCGGAATCATGGTTCATCTTTCAGCCGACCAACAGCACGAGTGAGAATGCCTTCAGCAAAGACAGTGCCTGGTTTGTTTGCCCGTAACGAGGAACTAACTGGCTCTTTCAAGATGAATCGGTTATTAAATACGCTTTTAATAACTTTCCTCTGGGGCGCGGGCTACCTTTCTCCACAGCCCCTGTAACATCACATCTTTCAAAGGTGGCGCAGCGGTAGAGTTGCTGCCTTACAGCAAATGCAGCGCTGGAGACTCAGGTTCGATCCTGACTACGGGCGTCGTCTGTACGGAGTTTGTACGTTCTCCCCGTGGACCTGCGTGGGTTTTCCCCGAGATCTTCGGTTTCCTCCCACACTCCAAAGACGTACAGGTATGTAGGTTAATTGACTGGGTAATATGTAAAAATTGTCCCTAGTGTGTGTAGGATGGTGTTAATGTGTGGGGATCGCTGGGCGGTGCGGACTTGGTGGGCTGTATCTCTAAATCTAAATCAAAAAAAGCCGCAATCGTTTAAAAACCTCTTTTTAAATGTGGTTCATCACACTCTTTTTTCTTTTCTCGTGAAAAGTTCACACCAGATCAGTGCTTCCTGATCGCAAAAAAAATCTTGATCCTGGTATCAAAACCCTACCTTTTCATATAATATGAGACACCAATGGCACCATAGAAACACCTCACGCTGCCTCGGCAAAGCCAGCAGCCCAGACCGTCACACAAACCAACCTCCCTTCCATTGACTCCATCTACACCTCACGCCGCCTCGGCAAAGCCAGCAGCCCAGACCGTCACACAAACCAACCTCCCTTCCATTGACTCCATCTACACCTCACGCTGCCTCGGCAAGGCCAGCAGCATCATCAAGGACCACTCTCACCCCGGCCACTCCCTCTTCTCCCCTCTCCCATCGGGCAAGAGGTACAGAAGTGTGAAAACGCACACCTCCAGATTCAGGGACAGTTTGTTCCCAGCTGTTATCAGGCAACTGAACCATCCTACCACAACCAGAGAGCGATCATGAGCTATTATCTACCTCATTGGTGACCCTCGGACAATCTTTAATCGGACTTTACTAGAGTTTATCTTGCACTAAACATTATTCCCACTATCCTGTATCTATACATTGTGAAAGGCTTGATAGTAATCATGCATAGTCTTTCCGCTGACTGGTTATCATGCAACAAAATGCTTTTCACTGTACCTCGGTACCTGTGAGAATAACCTGATCTAAACTAAACAACTAAAGTAAACTAAACTAATTTAAACTAAACAGCTCATGTGTGCTCTAACCAATATATTTTCGGAAGAAGCGTCTCGACCCAAAACGTCACCTATCCATGTTCTCCACGGATGCTGCCTGACCCGCTGAGTTACTCCAGCACTCTGTGAAACGTCACCTATCCATGTTCTACACAGATGCTGCCTGACCCGCTGAGTTACTCCAGCACTCTGTGAAACATCACCTATCCATGTTCTTCAGAGATGCTGCCTGACCCGCTGAGTTATTCCAGCACTCTGTGAAACGTCACCTATCCATGTTCTCCAGAGATGCTGCCTGACCCTCTGAGTTACTCCAGCACTCTGTGTATATCCTTGATAAAACAATATCCATAGTTCCTCCTTTCTGTATCCAGACTTTTTTTTTTTCTCCCTATTTTTCAGTACGAAGACAAAAGGTTAATCTCAATGAAAGTCCTCTGTGTCGCAGTGCGGGCCATTAGGTGAAGAGTTCTAATTATAACGTGATCTCCAGTAACCTCCAGTGCCTGGTTTCATGTGTTATCTTGTTAAGTGCCTCAATTATGAGCCCGGAACCGATGCTGAATCGATCTCCCAAAGATTGATCAACACAACAGACGACCAATTTTGCTTTTTTGTGTTTACCAAAGAGTTGAACAAAGGCTTGACTTCAGCAGTTCACTGTTTGGAGTTTGTGGCCCCAGGAAACAAGGCTAACTTCTAATGGCACTATGACGTATTTCACAAAGTGCTTAAGAGTCACTTTTTTTATTCTGTTGGGAATTACTGCATCAAAGAGATTTTTGTTCCGTACGAGTTTGTACGGTGGCGCAGCGGTAGAGTTGCTGCCTCACAGAGCCGTAGACCCGGGTTCGATCCTGACTACGGGTGCTGTCTGTACGGAGTTTGTACGTTCTCCCCGTGACCCGCGTGGGTTTTCTCCGGGTGCTCCGGTTTACAGAGGCCATAGCCTGAGAAATAGCCTGAGGCCATAGCCTCTTTAGAGAGGAGATGAGGAGGAATTTCTTGAGTTATAGAGTGGTGAATCTGTGGAACATATTGCCACCGATGGCTGTGGAGGCCAAGTTAGTGGATGTTTTTAAGGTGGGAATGATAGGTCCCAGACTAGTACGGGTGTCAGGGGTTATGGAGAGAAGGCAGATGAATGGTGTAGGAAGGAACTGCAGATGCTTCAGAGGGCCTGATCAAGGGTCTCGGCCCGAAACGTCACCCATTCCTTTTCTCCAGAGATGCAGAGTTACTCCACCATTTTGTGTCTATCTTGGGCATGCGAATGGAGTTGAGAGGGAGAGATAGCACAGCCATGATTGAATGGCGGAATAGAGTTGATGGGCCGAATGGCATAATTCTGCCCCTATAACCTATGGACATGAAATATTTATTCTTAAAAATGTGAAGCTTACAACCATCTCTACTCTGGCTGGATGTTGATGTATGTATGTGAACAGGCCTCATGTATTATGGACATTGCCTACACTATGATAAAGGACATATTTCAATGGCACAACACAACTCCTGCTCCCACTTTCATGGGCTATCCAATTTAGTTGCCATCATCTTCAAGAAATAACCTTGACTCATGTTGTGCGCAACCAATCAAATATATTAAAGTATGTTCACTTGAAACACACCACTGGGCCACTTGCTCATGTTGTCATTTGGAATTAAGTTATTCCAAGGTGCCTTACCTTCCCGCCTTGTCAAACATTAGGAGAGTGTTTGCTTTTTTATCGTGAGATCAAGGATGTACGAGATTTTTCGCCCGGAGAGTTGTGAATTTGTGGAATTCTCTGCGGCAGAAGGCAGTGGAGGCCAATTCACTGGATGAATTTAAAAGAGAGTTAGTTAGAGCTCTGTGGAATCAAGGGATATGGGGAGAAGGCAGGCACGGGTTACTGATTGTGGATGATCAGCCATACTCACTATGAATGGTGGTGCTGGCTCGAAGGGCCAAATGGCCTCTTCCTGCACCTAGTTTCTATGTTTCTATGTGTGTAGGATGATTGAGAATGATCAGCCATGATCACATTGAAAGGCGGTGCTGGCTCGAAGGGCCGAATGGCCTCCTCCTGCACCTATTGTCTATTGAAGGAACTGCAGGTGCTGGTTTACACCGAAGATAGACACAAAATGCTGGAGGAACTCAGCGGGACAGGCAGCATCTCAGGAGAGGAGGAATGGGTGACGTTTCGGGTCGAGGCCCTTCTTCAGACTGAGAGTCAGGGGGAGAGGGAGTCTAGAGATATGGAAGGGTAAGGTGTGAAAACGACAGATCAAAGCAGACGTCGATAAGGAAATGTAGAATGGTTCATTGTCAGCTGAGGGGGAGGTGACGACGAGGAGGGCAAAGAGTAATATTTAATCAGGAGGACAGTGAAACTAGTTGGAAAACTAGGGTAGGGGAGGGACGGAGAGAGACGGAATTGCAAGGGTTACTTGAAGTTAGAGAAGTTAATCAATACCCAATCAATACTTGGTTGTATTGTGTAGGAAGAAACTGCAGGTGCTGGTTTACATTGATGATAGATACAAAATGCTGGAGTAACTCAGCGGGACAGGCAGCGTCTCTGCCTGAAGAAGGGTCTCGACCTGAAACGTCGCCCATTCCTTCTCTCCAGAGATGCCGCCTGTCCCGCTGAGTTAGTTACTCCAGCATGTTGTGTCTGTCTTTGGTTTAAACCAGCATTCCCTACATTAACACCGTCACACACACACGAGGGACAGTTTACAATTTACAATCCTACACACTTGGTCCACCCTCTTGGCTTAGACTGGTGTTGCCTTTGGCTCTTGTTAATTCACCGCCTTGATAGAATGAAGAGTTGTAAGCTGCCCAAGATGATGCTAGGCGTGTGTGGGCAGAGTCTTTCCAGCACCATGTTCCTCACAGAAGTTCAACTTTACCACCAGACAGATGAATAAGAACCTCTAATCAAATGCATTTATTCGTGTGGTCCGTCACACCTTCTACGGATGGAATCAATGTTCTGATCATTCTGCTGCATCACGCAAGTGACTGCAGACTCAAATTACTTCAACCGTTCCATTCACAGATGAACAGCTTGGCTCATTGTTGTCGTGTCTAGATGCGTCCATCAGTCAGTCTGGGATGAATAGACTTTGAGCTCGATCGATGACAACTGTTTCGACCAGAACCAGCTGAAGCATGACCTGATGTCAACTCACAAGTTCACAAGCTCACAAGTTATAGGAGTAGAATTAGGCCATTCGGCCCATCGGGTCTACATCGATGTACAAAATCATGAGAGGAATAGATCGCAACCCGAAACGTCACGCATTTCTTCTCTCCTGAGATGCTGCCTGACCCGCTGAGTTACTCCAGCATTTTGTGAATAAATACCTTCGATTTGTACCAGCATCTGTAGTTATTGTTTTATACTACCTGTTCCTCCACTGCGATTTCTCCTCAAGGTATGTCCACTTTGAAGAAGTTTTCCTCCTCTCTTCGACGAGAGTTTAGTTCCCTCTATCTTCCTGCCTCCACCTATATCCTTACTTTGTCCCGCCCCCTCCCCTGACATCAGTCTGAAGAAGGGTCTCGACCCGAAACGTCACCCATTCCTTCTCTCCTGAGATGCTGCCTGACCTGCTGAGTTACTCCAGCATTTTGTGAATAAATACCTTCGGTTTGTACCAGCATCTGCAGTTATTGTCTTATACTATATGGTAGATGCACAAAGTCTCTTGCCCAGAGTAGTGGAATCAAGAACCAGAGGACATAGGTTTAAGGTGAAGGGGGGAAATATTTAATAGGAGCCTGAGGGGCAATCTTTTCACACAAAGGGTGGTGGGTGTATGGAACAGGTTGCCGGAGGAGGTGGTTGAGGCAGGGACTATTGCGATGTTTAAGAAACATTTAGACAGGAACATGGACAAGATAGGTTTGGAGGGATATGGACCAAACGCAGGCAGGTGGGACTAGTGTAACTGGGACATGTTGGTCGGTGTGGGCAAGTTGGGCCGAAGGGCCTGTTTTCACTCTATGAGGTTTGGTAACATAAATTTGTTCTAGTTTTAGTTTTAGTTTTAGAGATATGGCGCGGAAACAGGTCCTTTACCCCGCCGAGACCGCGCCGACCAGCGATCCCCGCACACTAACGCTATCCAATACGCACTAGGGACAATTTTCAAGTCAAGTCAAGTCAAGTTTATTTGTCACTCACACATACAAGATGTGCAGTGAAATGAAACGTCACCCACAGTCCAGCAATAAGAGCAATAAAAATAAGCAATTTCACACACAATCACAACCCAACACAAAACAACAAAAAAAGAAACATCCATCACAGTGAGTCTCCTCCAGTCACCTCCTCACTGTGATGGAAGGCCAGAATGTCTTTCCTCTTCCCCTGCCGTCTTCTCCCGCGGTCAGGCTGTTGAAGTTGCCTCGTGCCAAGTTTTGTACGTCTTTGGAGCGTGGGAGAAAACCAGGGCACCCGGAGAAAACCCACGCAGGTCACGGGGAGAACGTGCAAACTCCACACAGACAGCACCTCCACCGCTGCGTCACCGTGCCGTCCTTTTTTCTAACACCATTTTATTCCAGCTGCAAAAAACACTTTGCTTTTTTCTGCTTCTCAGTGGAGTAAAAGACAGGAGCAAAATGATGAATGATTAAGGATGTTTTGCAACACTTTCATGGTTATACCATCCTGATCCGGTGCTCTAATACCAGTAAAGACTCCTGAGGAAATGTGATTTTTACCTCAGCATTCTTCTGTAAACCACATTAAGGGGATTTTAAACATAGATTAATAGTGCCAACCCTCCTTAATCTGTGCACACACTCACCTTAATGAGTCAGTTTAACTTCTCTTTATCCAAAAATTATGCAAGTCAGCTATTATAGATGTCTCGAAGTTGCCCTAAATTGTGCTCGCATGATTAGCATTAATCAAGTTTGCTTCCAAAATTCCTCAGCATTAATGTTTTTCTTGCAATCAAACGTGCTATCCTATTTAATTATATAGTAAAAAAATATGTACATTGTAAAGGGGGAACAATCCATTATAAACACAGCAGAAGAAGACACACAACGTTTTATATCACACAGAGTGGTGAGTCTGTGGAATTCTCTGCCACAGAAGGTAGTTGAGGCTAGTTCATTGGCTATATTTAAGAGGGAGTTAGATGTGGCCCTTGTGGCTAAAGGGATCAGGGGGTATGGAGAGAAGGCAGGTACGGGATACTGAGCTGGATGATCAGCCGTGATCATATTGCATGGCGGTGCAGGCTCGAAGGGCCGAATGGCCTACTCCTGCACCTATTTTCTATGTTTCTATGTTTCTGTCAAGTGGGCATTAAGTGTAAGTACTGACACAACAACTCAACAGACATTATAAAGGCTTCACTGGATTCCAGTGTTGCTTATAAATCAGTCGTAATGCTGCAACACGGAACTGCAGATGCCGGTTTACAACGAAGATAGACACCAAATGCTGGAGTAATTTGTTTTAGTTCAGTTCAGAGATACAGCGCGTAAACAGGCCCTTCGGCCCATCGAGTCCGCACCGACCAGCGATCCCCACACTAGGAATTGATAGAATAAAATGTATGTGCTGGCTCATGTAAACTGGCATCAACAAGGAAGACAGGCACACAAATCTGGAGTAACTCAGCGGGTCAGGCAGCATCTCTGGAGAGAGGGAATAGGTGATGTTTCGGTTTGAGACCCTTCTTCGGACTGAGAGTCTGAAGAAGGGTCTCAACCTAAAACGTCACCTATTCCTTTTCTCCAGAGGTGTACGGGTGATTGATGGTTGGCATGGACCTGGTGGGCCGAAGGGCCCGTTACTACGCTGTATCCAGCCTTGTCTTCCCTGATTACTCAGTAATAAAACTGAACCTGCGTCTGTTATTAAATATCTATTAAACAATGTGTTTGATTAGTAGTGTAGGAAAAAAACTGCAGATGCTGGTTTAAATCGAAGGTAGATACAAAATGCTGGAGTAACTCAGCGGGTCAGGCGGCATCTCTGGAGAGAAGGAATGGGTGACGTTTCGGGTCGAGACCCTTCTTCAGACTGATTATTAGTCTATTCACAATGTCCATACAAAAGAATCCATTCTAAATTTAGACTTTGGAGAGCGCCATACTGTTGATTATCACTCAACGTGGAAGCAAAGGGCTTTAAAAGAGTGGGTGATTCCAACAAACATCCACTTGCCATAGCTGGCTCCGTGCTGGGGCGGAGTGGGATCCAGGGGAGGGGGTCTTGGAGGGGAGGGGATGCTCCTCAAACTGCGGAGCATCCTGGACAATACAGCTCACCCCCTCGTGACTTTAATTTCATGTCTTTGGTGTTTTATGACTGTTGGCAGATCAATTTCCCCCCTGGGATAAATGAAGTTCTATCGTATCGTATCGTATTGCAATTATTCTCCCGTGGTTAGATAATCTATTCTACATTTCCCTTGATTCTCATCCCCTTTGATCTCTCGTTTTCACACCTTACCCTTCACTACCTCCAGGTCCCCTCTCGCCTGACTCTCAGTCTGAATAAGGGTCTCGACCCAAAACGTCACCCATTCCTTCTCTCCAGAGATGCTGCCTGTCTCGCTGAGTTACTCCAGCATTTTGTGTCTGTCCTCAGAATTTAATAATTTGGTCACTGTGTGTTCAAAGACAGTTTCATCAAAGTAAAATCACGGCAATTCTGCGATAAAATATATTTTTGTGCACATAAATATCCGTACACATTCGGAGAAATAGCTTGTTATACAGTTATTAATTTCTCAAATAATATTGTCACAATCTTACTGCATTTTAATACATTTATTTCATCCACTAACAGTGACATAGGTTAATGGAATTGTTATAGTTTCCTCCCACATCCTAAAGATGTGTGGGTTGTTAGGTTAATGACACCACTGTAAATTGTCCCCAGCCAGTAGATGAATGGCAGAATCTAGGGATAAATTGGAGAGAACTCGAGGAAAATATAAAATGGGATTAGTATAAGATTAGCGCAAAATAGGTAGTTGATGATCAGTGCAGACTCAATGGGCAAAGGGTTTGTTTCAATGTGGTATCTTTAGATGCCTCTAAGATGGCCTTAATGCCCTTCAACTGTGCTATGCATTGAGGCAGAACTTCAAGAGGATATCCCAGAGGAATTGTCCAATGAAATCATAAGGGTAGAGCTTAGGGCAGCGGTAGAGTTGCTGCCTCACAGCGCCAGAGACCCCCGTTCGATCCCGACTACGGGTGCTGTCTGTACGGAGTTTGTACGTTCTCCCCGTGACCTGCGTGGGTTTTCTCCGAGATCTTTGGTTTCCTCCCACACTCCAAAGACGTGCAGGTTTGTAGGTTTATTGGCTTGGTATAAATGTAAATTGTCCCTAGTGGGGGTAGGAGAGTGTTAGTGTGCGGGGATTGCTGGTCAGCGCGGAGTCGGTGGGCCGAAGGGCCTGTTTCCACGCTGTATCTCTAAACTAAACTAAACTAAGTCTGCACTTAGGAATCACAGAGGAATGGCGATTTTGCAGAGATCATATTATTGGCCTTCCAAAAGTCAATGGAAATTAGAGAAACAGATATCTAAGCAAACTGGAAAAAGCTGTATTAGAGCATTGGAGTTAGAGCAGTCCAAGATTATTCACCTCCGCTCAGTCCGTCTCAACCTACCTGATCTCCCGTTTGCCAAACACTTTAACTCCCCCTCCCATTCCCACACTGACCGTTCTGTCCTGGGCCTCCTCCACTGTCAGAGTGAGGCCCAGCGCAAATTGGAGGAACAGCACCTCATATTTCGCTTGGGCAACTAACACCCCAGCGGTATGAACATTGACTTCTCTCACTACAGATAGTCCCTGCGTCCCCCCTATTTCCCCTCCCCTTCCCAGTTCTCCCACTAGTCTTCCTGTCTCCAACTACATCCAATCTTTGTCCCGCCCCCTCCCCTGACATCAGTCTGAAGAAGGGTCTCGACACGAAACGTCACCCATTCCTTCTCTCCCGAGATGCTGCCTGACCTGCTGAGTTACTCCAGCGTTTTGTGTCTAACTTCTCATTTCAATATTAGACTTTACTTTAGTCTTTAGAGACACAGCGCAGAGACGGAACCTTCGACCCACCGAGTCCACGCCGCCCAGCGATCCCCGTACACTAGCACTATCCCACACTCTAGGGATAATTTACAGCAGCCAATTAATCTAAACACCTGTACATCTAAGGAGTGTGGGAGGAAACCGGATGACCCAGGGTAAACGGGCGTGATCACAAGGGGAACGTACAAACTCCGAAGAGAAAACACCCATTGTTAGTGTAAGAAAATAACTGCAGATGCTGGTACAAATCGAAGGTATTTATTCACAAAATGCTGGAGTAACTCAGCAGGACAGGCAGCATCTCAGGAGAGAAGGAATGGGTGACGTTTCGGGTCGAGACCCTTCTTCAGACTGATGACCTCACCCATTGTTCAGACCCTTCTTCAGACTTCACCCGTTGTTAGGATCGTTGTAAGGCAGCCACTCTACCGCTGCGCCACCTTGCCGCCCCTATAGAGTGAGAGAAGAACAGAAACAAAAGAGTAAACATCTGCTGGAGTTGAAAGGAACTGCAGGTGCTGGTTTAAACCGATGATAGATACAAAATGCTGGAGTAACTCAGCGGGTCGGACAGCATCTCTGGAGAGAAGGAATGGGTGATGTTTTGGGTTGAGACCCCTCTTCAGTATCTACTGGCATCTTACATAGAAAACATAGAAAACATAGAAAATAGGTGCAGGAGGAGGCCATTTGGCCTTTTGAGCCAGCACCGCCATTCATTGTGATCATGGCTGATCATCCACAATCAGTAACCTGTGCCTGCCTTCACCCCATATCCCTCGATTCCGCTAGCCCCTGGCGCTCTATCTAACTCTCTCTTAAATTCATCCAGTGAATTGGCCTCCACTGCCCTCTGTGGCAGAGAATTCCACAAATTCACAACTCTCTGGGTGAAAGACTGGAGCGACTAGGCTTGTATACACTGGAATTTAGAAGGATGAGAGGGGATCTTATTGAAACATATAAGATTATTAAGGGATTGAACATGCTAGAGGCAGGAAACATGTTCCCAATGTTGGGGAGTCCAGAACCAGGGGCCACAGTTTAAGAATAAGGGGTAGGCCATTTAGAATGGAGATGAGGAAAAACTTTTTCAGTCAGAGAGTAGTAAATCTGTGGAATTCTCTGCCTCGGAAGGCAGTGGAGTCCAATTCTCTAGATGCTTTCAAGAGAGAGCTAGTTAGAGCTCTTAAGGATAGCGGAGTCAGGGGGTATGGGGAGAAGGCAGGAACGGGGTACTGATTGAGAATGATCAGCCATGATCACATTGAATGGCGGTGCTGGCTCGAAGGGCCGAATGGCCTACTCCTGCACCTATTGTCTATTGTCTATTGAAAAAGTTTTTCTCACCCCAGTTTTAAATTGGCTAGGAGCGGAGTCCACAAGCTGGAAGCACGCACACCTGTTCAGATATCCAACAAATGTTTTTTTTGAAATATCGAAGGAAACGTTCAGATCACTAACGGTTCCAGAGGATAATGGGAACACTGAGAATGCCTTAATTATCTAACTTAGTCGGTCACACACGAACAGTGTAGGCAAGCACCATTCTTTCATCAACTCAAATAAATGAACAGGTTCTGTACAAATGCAATTTCAACACAATAATGAATATTGCTTAAAGGCAATATGACTCGGGAGAACCACTCCGTTGTTATGCATATTTCAAAAAGCAAAATAATTTCATTTTGGATATGTGGAGAATATTTTCCTTCTGTTGCATTTATTAAATCTTTACAGTGATCTCATTCCAGCCATCGCAATGCAGTTTGCTCGAGTTGAAAGCTGATATTATTGAGTTGTTCTGAACATATTGTTCAACTGCAGAAGTCCATGATCTGATTCAGTGGTTTCTGCATCATTGTTTAAATATTAAAACTTGTTTGGAAACTTTTTTAAGGCAGCTGTTCCATAAGTTCATAAGGAGGTTATTGGAGCTGGCTTGTTGGTCTCGGGGTATGATGCTCACTTAGTGGTCCTGGGTTCAAATCCCGGATGAACCCTCATTTCGGGTGGTGCAGTGGTAGAGTTGCTGCCTTTTGGCGCCACAGACCCGCGTTCCATCCTGACTATGGGTGCTGTCTGTACGAAGTTTGTACGTTCTCCCTGTGATCTGTCCGGGTTTTCTCTGGGTGCTTCGGTTTCCACTCACACTGCAAAAAACGTACAGGTTTGTAGGTTAGCACAAAATGCTGGAGTAACTCAGCGGGTCAGGCAGCATCTCAGGAGAGAAGGAATGGGTGACGTTTCGGGTCGAGACCCTTCTTCAGACTGATGTCGGGGGAGAGGTCGGGACAAAGAAGACAGTGGGAGAATTGGGAAGGGGGAGGGGACGGAGAGGGACAGAGGAGCTTTCTGAAGTTAGAGAAGTCAATGTACATACCACTGGGGTGTGAGCTGCCCAAGCGAAATATGAGGTGCTGTTCCTCCAATTTGCGCTGGGCCTCACTCTGAGAGTGGAGGAGGCCCAGGACAGAGAGGTCAGACTGGGAGTGGGAGGGGGAGTTGAAGTAGGTTAATTGGGTTTGGTGTAAATGTAAGTTGTCCCCAGTACGTGTAGGATAGTGCGGGGATCGCCGGTCGATGCGGACACGATGGGCAGAAGGTCCTGTTTCCGCACTGTATCTGGAAACTAAACTAAACTCTCTCCAACCCATTCGCCGAAGGTAGACACAAATAGCTGGAGTAACTCAGTGGGACAGGCAGCATCTCTGGAGAGAAGGAACGGGTGACGTTTCAGGTCGAGACCCTTCGTCAGACTGAAGAAGGACTTCAGACTGGAGTCTGAGGAAGGGTCTCGACCCCAAAAGTCACCCATTCCTTCTCTCCAGAGATGCTGCCTGTCCCTCTGAGTCACTCCAGCATCTCGTCTCCATCTTCGGTGTAAACCGGCACCTGCAGTTCCTTCCTACACATTATCCACTGAAGACCTACAGTACGTTCAGCCCCAAAGTTTCTCTTTAATTTCCCATTCCGTACATTTGGGGTTGCGGTTATTACATCTGCAGTGATAAAGTTTAATTATGGGAGGGTGGAGGTGTTGAGTAATTAAATGTGCCAAGCTATTCTATAAAAAGATGGAATGTTTCAAAATGGTCCTGTCAAGCAAATCACAAGCATTAATCGGTAGGTGGTGAAATCCCGACAGGTTGTCATTAGTATCATCCACTTATTATCTGTCAACATTACGTGGCAAATCTGTGCATTTTAATTTGCTTCAGGCTATTAACCCCGTGTGGAATTCAGCATTTACTGCAAAATGATCATTAATCTGCCTGGAAATTGTAATAAATTAGCTTTTATGACTAATGATGTAACGATGTATTGCCGATGAGATTAAATAAATACCTGTTCGGTAATCCTTACCCGCTAATGTTTAAAAAAAATATATATTTATTTTTATTGAAGGAAAGATACAATACGAAAAAAGTAATGCATTACATTCCCCTCCATTTTGTTCTTTATATATAACAACAAAAATAACTCTCACCCACCCTCCCTGGACACCCCTTTGCAGCTGATGTGTTCACAATACATCATATCACAAATACAAATGCACAATTTGACAGCAAAACCTCTACATTCTTCCAAGGCTCAGGCCCATACATATCTACAACATGTCAGATGGTTCAGGATACACTCATTCATTATGCATCAGCCACCCTGTGAGCTAATCGGCAATTGTGTAAACAAAAATAAGTAATTAAATAAAAGTAAAACATAATTAAAGGCATATCCCCAACTACAATCAAGTGCCCTCAGTCAGTGGGTAGTTCTTTTAGATTCTCAAAGTATGACAGAAAAGGTTCCCATTTTGAATACAACTTTTTCACAGACCCCCCCCCTCAGTGTAAATTTGATCTTTTCTAGTTTTAGAAAAAACATTACGTCCCCTAGCCAAGCGGCAGCAGATGGAGCAGTTGTAGATTTCCACTAACCCGCTAATGTTTAAACCCAAGGCAGACGCAGTATTGAGATGAGCCCCTTATTTTTCTCTGGTAAATAAGGTTTGATTACGAAGGGAAAGGAAAGGGTCAAGTTCCTCCCACGTCCCATAGACGTGCAGGTTTGAAGGTTCATTGGCCTCGGTAACATTGTAAATTGTCCCTAGTGTGTGTGTAGAATAGTGCTAGTGTGCGGGGAGAACGTACAAACGTCCTCCACTGAATTGGCCTCCACTACCTTCTGAGGCAGTGAATTCCACAGATTCACAACTCTCTGACTGAAAAAGTTTTTCCTCATCTCCGTTCTAAATGGCCTACCCCTTATTCTTAAACTGTGGCCCCTGGTTCTGGACTCCCCCAACATTGGGAACATTTTTCCTGCCTCTAACGTGTCCAACCCCTTAATAATCTTATATGTTTCAATAAGATCCCCTCTCATCCTTCTAAATTCCAGTGTATACAAGCCTAGTCGCTCCAGTCTTTCAACATATGACAGTCCCGCCATTCCGGGAATTAACCTGGTGAACCTACGCTGCACGCCCTCAATAGCAAGAATATCCTTCCTCAAATTTGGAGACCAAAGCCGAACTTCGGGCTTAAAGAATTGTTTAGGTAAGTGCGAGTTTACATAAGTCGACTATTGCTTCAGTCGGGCAGTGCCTGTATGTTGTTAGCTCAGCATACCTCCAAGGCTTAAATTGTTAAATTCTTGGCGTGCCAAAGTTGTTGAAAATGCAGGAAAGATGACACCATTGCAGCCTCGGAACCCAGGCACCTGGGACCCAAGCTGACAGGACAATGAGCGTGGCTTAATCCATCAGACTGAAGGATTGGTGATAAACAGAGCAGGCACTGAGACTGAATTGTAAATTAGAATGGGTGACTTCAATGTCAAATCAGGTGCAAAGAGAGAAGGGAAATGCTTTTTTAAAAAGAGTAAAGTTTTTGCATTATCTCATCTTCCCCAAGGTTTAAAACTCGAAAGAACACAGTTCCACGCTTGCAATAGTTAGTTTTGAGCGATGAATGGTTGACTTGCACATGGAAATGAATAAGCCTCAGGTTTCTGCAGGTGAATTCGTTCATCTATGTAACCATAATACAATTAGCCGGCACAACAATTTCACCTTATTCAATATCGAGTCACAGAGTATGGCGGAAAACCAGAGCACCAGGAGAAAACCCACGCGGGTCACGGGGAGAACGTACAAACTCCGTACAGACAGCACCCGTAGTCAGGATCGAACCCGGGTCTCTGGTGCTATAAGGCAGCAACTCTACCGCCGCGCCACCGTGCCGGTCATAGTTTAGAGATACAGCGCGGAAACAGGCCCTTCTGCCCAACGAGTCCGCGCCGACCAGCGATCGACCTCTATCTTACACACTAGGGCCAATTTACAGGAACCAATTAACTGACAGTCCTGCACGTGTCTGGAATGTTTGTGGTGTGTCGTGTCCCTTGAGGACTTAAAATAAATGCTTCACTGCATGGTAACCATGTATTATAAGGTCATACGGAATTGGAGCAGAATTAGGCCACTCCGCCATTCAATCATGGCTGATCTACCTCCGAACCCCTGTGCCCAGCGGTATGAACATCAACTTCTCCAACTTTAGATAGTTCCTCTGTCCCTCTCTTCCCCTCCCCCTTCCCAGATCTCCCTCTATCTTCCTGTCTCCACCTATATCCTTCCTTTGTCCCGCCCCCCTGACATCAGTCTGAAGAAGGGTCTCGACCCGAAACGTCACCCATTCCTTCTCTCCTGAGATGCTGCCTGACCTGCTGAGTTACTCCAGCATTTTGTGAATAAATACCTTCGATTTGTACCAGCATCTGCAGTTATTTTCTTATACTACCTCCGAACCCCATTCTCCTGCCTTCTCCCCATAACCCCTGACACCCGCACTAATCAAGAATCTATCGATCTCCATCTTAAAAATATCCACTGACTTGGTCTCCACAGCCTTCTGTGGCAAAGAATCCCACAGATTCACTGCCCTCTGACTAAAGTATTGTATTTCCGCTGACTGGTTAGCACGCAACAACTGGTGATGGTGATGATACGTCAAGGCACAGATGCAGACACAACAAAAGCTCTTCTCTGTACCTCGGTACACATGACAATAAACTAAACTGGTAGGTTGGGTGAGAAACAAGCTCGGAGATTTGTTCAGTAATAAATGTGCTGGTGCAGAAAAGCAACAACTTACAGATAGATATCCAATTGTTTTAGGCTTGCCTTTGTCATTGTAAGATAATAAACAAACTATCAGCCACATACACTCCATGAAATTGACTGTAAGCTTCAAAGTCAACCAATTTCTATTCTTATCGTGTCACATAGTCCATGGAGATGTTCTTGCCTGTCTGTCTTCCTTGTGGCATCTAAAAGAGTAATTGGAACAAGGCAGAATGAGAAATGACCAAGTCTGATCATTCTGACGAGATTTCAGAATACCTTTCCTAAACCCATTTCAAACAAAAAGGCCTGAGTGCTTTTGGATTGCTGGCATTACAGGACTACTCTCTGATTGTAAACTTGTCTTGTTAACCCCTTGCATGTACCACCGAGTCCGTGCCGCCCAGTGATCCCTGTACACCAACACTGTAAACTACACACCAGGGAGAATTTGACAATCTTACAGAAGCCAATTGAACTACAAACCTGTACGTCTTTGGAGCGTGGGAGGAAACCGGAGCACCCGGAGAAAGCCCACGCAGGTCACAGGGAGAATGGTGGTGCAGCGGTAGAGTTGCTGCCTCGTGTTCGATCCTGACTACGGGCGCCGTCTGTATGGAGTTTGTACGTTCTCCCCGTGACCAGCGGGTAAATGTAAAAATTGTCCCTAGTGTGTGTAGGGTAGTGTTAGTGTGCAGGGATCGCTGGTCGACGCGGACTCGATGGGCCGAAAGGGCCTGTTTCGGCGTTGTATCTCTAAACACTACCCTACACACCAGGGAGAATTTTACAATTTGTAAAATTGTATACACTGCATACACTTGTATACACTGGAATTTAGAAGGATGAGAGGGGATCTTATCGAAACGTGTAAGATTATTAAGGGGCTGGACACGTTAGAGGCAGGAAACATGTTCCCAATGTTGGGGGAGTCCAGAACCAGGAGCCACAGTTTAAGAATAAGTGGTAGACCATTTAGAACGGAGATGAGGAAAAACTTTTTCAGTCAGAGAGTTGTGAATCTGTGGAATTCTCTGCCTCAGAAGGCAGTGGAGGCCAATTCTCTGGATGCATTCAAGAAAGAGCTAGATAGAGCTCAAGGATAGCGGAGCCAGGGGGTATGGGGAGAAGGCAGGAACGGGGTACTGATTGAGAATGATCAGCCATGATCACATTGAATGGTGGTGCTGGCTCGAAGGGCCGAATGGCCTACTCCTGCACCTATTGTCCATTGTCTATTGTCTAATTTAACAGAGGCCAATTAAACTACAAACCTGCACGTCTTTGGAGTGTGGGAGGAAACCGGAGCACCCGGAGAAAACTAACGCAGGTCACGGAGAGAATGGTGGTGTGGCTGTAGAGTTGCTGCCTCACAGCGAAGATATCTGGGTTTGTTCCTGACTTCCGGTGCTTGTCCGTACAGAGTTTCTCCCCGTGACCTGCGTGGGTTTTCTCCGGGTGCTTCGGTTTCCTCCCACACTCCAAAGATGCGCAGGTTTGTAGTTTAATTGGGTTGGGAAAGATTGTAAATTGCCTGTAGCGTGCAGTGTGTGTTAGTGTGCGGGGATCGCTGGTCGGCGAGCTTGAGGGCGCTGTGTCTCTAAACTAAGCTAAAATTGATCGACAAAACTAGCCTTGAATTCTGAACAGGAATAGGCTTTCATGCAGTAGGAAAGAGGCCGCACTTGAAGTTTGAACTTACGAGTTTCAAAGTTTTAAAAGATTCAAAAAGAGTTGAAACCTCATTGAAACTCATAGTGAAAGGTCTGGATAGAGTGGATGTGGAGAGGATGTTTCCACTAGTGGGAGAGTGTAGGACCAGAGGTCATATCCTCAGAATAAAAGAACGTTCCTTTAGGAAGGAGATGGGTAGAAAGTTATTTAGTCAGAGGGTGGTGAATCTGTGGAATTCATTGCCACAGAAGGCTGTGGAGGCCAAGTCAATGGATATTTTTAAGGCAGAGATAGATAGATTCTTGATTAGTACGGGTGTCAGGGGTTATGGGGAGAAGGCAGGAGAATGGGGTCAAGAGGGAAAGATAGATCAGCCACGATTGAATGGCGGGATAGACTTGATGGGCTGAAAGGCCTTATTCTACTCCTATCACTTATGAACTTACGAATCTCCATTGAGAATACAGTGGAATATGTCTCGAACTACAGCTTCATAGCTTAATAGCCAGCGACCCTGTTTGAACATTGATGTATCGAAAAAAAACCTGCAGATGCTGGTTTAAATCAAAAGTAGACACAAAATGCTGGAGTAACTCAGCGGGTCAGGCAGCATCTCGGGAGAGAAGGAATGGGTGACGTTTCGAGTCGAGACCCATCAGACCAATCGGTCTGAAGAAAGGTCTCGACCTGAAACGTCACCCATTCCTTTTCTCCTGAGATGCCGCCTGACCCACTGCGTTACTCCAGCATTTTGTGTGCCTACCTGAACCTCGATGTAGATATTCTGAAACCTTACACAGTACAAGGGAGAAACTGGGCAGTGAAAATGCACACTGAACCCACTGCTCCATCACATGGCGCTGTGTTTCCGTGAGATTGCTTTCGGGAAAAGTGTGTTATAGACAATAGGTAATAGACAATAGGTGCAGGAGTAGGCCATTCGGCCCTTCGAACAGGCAATTTACAATCTTTCCCAACCCAATTAAACTACAAACCTGCACGTCTTTGGAGTGTGGGAGGAAACCGAAGCACCTGGAGAAAACCCCACGCAGGTCACGGGGAGAAACTCTGTACAGACAAGCACCGGAAGTCAGGATCGAACCCAGGTATCTGCAGCTGTGAGGCAGCAACTCTACCGCTGCACCACCATTCTCCCCGTGACCTGCGTGGGCTTTCTCCGGGTGCTCCGGTTTCCTCCCACACTCCAAAGACGTGCAGGTTTGTAGTTTAATTGGCCTCTGTTAAATTAGACAATAGACAATAGACAATAGGTGCAGGAATAGGCCATTCGGCCCTTCAAGCCAGCACCACCATTCAATGTGATCATGGCTGATCATTCTCAATCAGTACCCCGTTCCTGCCTTCTCCCCATACCCCCTGACTCCGCTATCTTTAAGAGCTCTATCTAGCTCTCTCTTGAATGCATTCAGAGACTTGGCCTCCACTGCCTTCTGAGTTGGTGTAGTCAAAGATTTTCCCCTTCAAAGAGAACCTTTGTTGAACTGGTTAACACATGTCTGCGTGCTGTGATTTTCTAACACACACACAGACAGAAAAAACCCATGCAAGCCAACGAGTAAACAAGGTCATGAAGTTTTAATAGGACACCATTTGGGAAATTAAGAATTGCAGAAATGGGAAGTTGAGCGACATGCTCTTTTTTATAAATGACATTACAGGGCTTGCTAATTATCACTCCCATTGTTCCTGCCATCCTATCATCAATTTTTAATACCCAATTATTTTTATTTGCGTTGGTTTTTCTTGTTTGAGTGGCTTCCCCTCAGAGCCCTCTGAGGGCAACGTTTGATCATCTCAAGACTCTTTAGTGTCTGTAGCTCTCCAGGCTCTTTAGGTTCTATCGCCTTCATCACCTCCCGTCTGGACTACTGCAACAGCCTCCTCTATGGCGCACCCTCAAAAATCATCAATAAACTTCAATACATTCAAAACTCCGCTGCCCGTCTACTCACACACACCTCGATCCGTGACCATATCACCCCCGTCCTTTATAAACTCCACTGGCTCCCCATCCCCCAGAGAATCCAGTACAAAATCCTCCTCATAACCTACAAAGCCCTCCATAACCTGGCCCCATCCTACCTGACCGACCTCCTCCACAGGCACACTCCCACCTGCACCCTCCGCTCTGCTGCTGCCAATCTCCTATCCCCCCACATCCGGACTAAACTCAGATCCTGGGGGGACAGGGCTTTCTCCATCGCTGCTCCCACCCTATGGAACTCACTACACCAAACCGTTAGAGACTCCCCCACACTCACCACATTCAAAACATCGCTGAAGTCTCACCTGTTCAGTACTGCCTTCAACCACTGAAGGTCACCTCACCTACTGTCTCCTTTCTCTGTTCATTTATTTATTTACTTATTTATCTATTTATTAATTTCCCTATGTTCTCAAAATCTCTGTAAAGCGTCTTTGAGTATATGAAAAGCGCTATATAAATAAAATGTATTATTATTATTATTATTAACCTCCACGCACCCACCGTGAACATGCCACTGCGCATTCCCCTCAAACTGAGCACTTGGAAGCAACTGGGCAGTCATCGAAGGGAGCAGTCTTTCCACGGTGTGGGATATTTGTCACTCCATAACAACTAAGGGCGACACGGTGGCGCGGCGGTAGAGTTGCTGCCTCACAGCGTCGGGGACCCGGGTTCCATCCCGACTACCGGCGCTGTCTGTACGGAGTTTGCACGTTCTCCCCGTGACCCGCGTGGGTTTTCTCTGAGATCTTCGGTTTCCTCCCACACTCCAAAGACGTGCAGGTTTGTAGGTTAATTGGCTTGGTTAAATAGTAAATTGTCCCTAGTGGGTGTAGGATAGTTCTGGTGTATGTGGTGATCGCTGGTCGGCGCGGACTTGGTGGGCCAAGGGGCCTGTTTTCACGCGGAACCTCTAAAGTCTAAACAGTTTCCAGTGTTCTAGCTCCTGGGTTCAAAATACCAGCTTCAGATATTAAGTTATAATTGGAATCATCGTTCCCTACAGCACAAAATAAGACAGCAGACGCGTTGTGGCCTTGCTGGCTGTTTGAAAGAAATCTTCAATTAAAGAAAGTGTCAGTCAAGTCTGCCAGTAAACTTGCTTATCCAAGATGTACATCTACTTATTGACTCTGCCTACACTAATCCTAAAAGATAATTAATGCAAGCCTGAAGCTTGTAGCAACACAACAATCTTCTGTGTCTCTCTGTCACGATGATCATAGAAACATAGAAACATAGAAAATAGGTGCAGGAGTAGGCCATTCGGCCCTTCGAGCCTGCACCGCCATTCAATATGATCATGGCTGATCATTCAGCTCAGTAGCCTGTACTTGCCTTCTCTCCATACCCCCTGATCCCTTTAGCAAAAAGGGCCACATCTAACTCCCTCTTAAATATAGCCAATGAACTGGCCTCAACTACCTTCTGTGGCAGAGAATTCCACAGACTCACCACTCTCTGTGTGAAGAAATGTTTTCTCATCTCGGTCCTAAAAGACTTCCCCCTTATCCTTAAGCTCTGACCCCTTGTTCTGGACTCCCCCAACATCGGGAACAATCTTCCCGCATCTAGCCTCTCCAACCCCTTAAGAATTTTATATGTTTCTATAAGATCCCCCCTCAGTCTTCTAAATTCCAGCGAGTACAAGCCCAGTCTATCTAGTCTTTCCTCATATGTAAGTCCCGCCATCCCAGGGATCAATCTGGTGAACCTTCTCTGTTCTCCCTCTAAGGCAAGAACGTCTTTCCTCAGGTTAGGAGACCAAACCTGCACACAGTACTCCAGGTGCGGTCTCACCAAGGCCCTGTACAACTGCAGCAGAACCTCCCTGCTCCTAAACTCAAATCCTCTTGCTATGAATGCCAACATACCATTCGCTTTCTTCACTGCCTGCTGCACCTGCATGCTTGCTTTCAATGACTGGTCCACCATGACACCCAGGCCACGTTGCATCTCCCCTTCTCCCAATCGGTCACCATTCAGGTAATACTCTGCTTTCCTGTTCTTGCCGCCAAAGTGGATAACCTCACATTTATCCACATTATATTGCATTTGCCCACTCGCCTAATCTATCCAAGTCACTCTGCAGCCTCCTAGCATCTTCCTCGTAGCTAACACTGCCACCCAGCTTCGTGTCATCCGCAAACTTAGAGATGTTGCATTCAATTCCCTCGTCCAAATCATTAATATACACTGTAAATAACTGGGGTCCCAGCACTGAGCCTTGCGGTACCCCACTAGTCACTGCCTGCAATTCCGAAAAGGACCCGTTTATTCCTACTCTTTGCTTCCTGTCCGCCAACCAATTTTCTATCCACCTCAACACTGAACCCTCAATACCGTGTGCTTTAAGTTTGTACACCAATCTCCTATGTGGGACCTTGTCGAAGGCCTTCTGAAAGTCCAGATATAACACATCGACTGGTTCTCCCTTATCCACTCTACTAGTTACATCCTCGAAAAATTCTATAAGATTCGTCAGACATGATTTACCTTTGGTAAATCCATGCTGACTTAGTCCAATGATTTCACCACTTTCCAAATGTAATGCTATCACATCTTTAATAACTGACTCTAGCATTTTCCCCACTACCGATGTTAGGCTAACTGGTCTATAATTCCCCGTTTTCTCTCTCCCTCCCTTTTTATAGTTGGGCGGTGTGGACAAGTTGGGCTGAAGGGCCTGTTTCCACGCTGTATCACTCTATGACTCTATGTTGATGGGACATGTTGGGCGGTGTGGGCAAGTTGGGCCGAAGGGCCTGTTTCCATACTGTATTACTGCTTATGATCACAATAGATCAGGTAGATGCAGAGTCTCTTGCCCAGAGTAGGGGAATAGATCGGGTAGACGCACAGAGTCTCTTGCCCAGAGTAGGGGAATCGAGAACCAGAGGACATAGGTTTAAGGTGAGGGGGGAAAGATTTAATAAGAATCTGAAGGACATCTTTTTCATACAAAGGGTGGTGTGTGTATGGAACGAGCTGCTGGAGGAAGTAGTTGAGGCAGGGACTATCGCAATATTTAAGAAACATTTAGACAGGTAAATATATAGGACAGGTTTGGAGGGATATGGGCCAAACGCAGGCAGGTGGGACTAGTGCAGCTGGGACATGTTGGGCGGTGTGGACAAGTTGGGCTGAAGGGCCTGTTTCCATACTGTATTACTCTATGACTCTATGACTCTATGTTGATGGGGCATGTTGGGCGGTGAGGGCAAGTTGGGCTGAAGGGCCTGTTTCCACGCTGTATCACTATATGACTCCATGCTTATAGACTTCAATGACCCATGGAGCTAAGATTGGGCGGTGCATTTCCCTTTGCTTCCACCTCATTCTGACATGAATAATATTGTATTAGGATGCCCATTCATAGGGAATGAAACAATGGCATTGATCCATAATCAATCTTGAATTGGCTGGGATAGACACAACATGCTGGAGTCACTGAGTTGCTGGAGTAACTGAGTGGGACAGGCAGCAACTCTGGACAAAAGGGATAGGTGGCGTTTCGGGTCGAGACCCTTCTTCAGACAGGGGTTGTATAATATTAATTAGGGAGGGATTATAGATTAAAAAACTACTTAAACAAAAATATCACTGCTATCTGCGGAGATTGCTGGGTATAAAAATGCTGCCTCCCTCGCCCACACCAGCCAATATGTTCCAGCTACACTAGTCCCACCTGCCTGCGTTTGGTCCATATCCCTCCAAACCTGTCCTATCCATGTACCTGCCTAACTGCTCCTTAAATGTTGCAATGGTCTCTGCCTCAACTACCTCCACCGGCAGCTCGTTCCATACACCCACCACCCTCTGTGAGAACAAAACAGCACAGGGACAGACCCTTCAGCACACAATGTTTGTGTTGGACATGATGCCAGGCTAAGCGGATCACACCCAGCTGAACATGATCCATATCCCTCTGTTCCCTGCACTTCCACGTGCCTACCTAAAGGCCCCTTGATCACCATTATCCCGTAAACCAACAGGCAATAGACAATAAACAATAGATGCAGGAGGAGGCCATTCGGCCCTTTGAGCCAGCACCACCATTCAATGTGACCGTAGCTGATCATCCACGATCAGTTCACAATTCACAAGCCTGCACGCCTATGGAGTGTGGGAGAAAACCGGAAGTCCCAGAGGAAACCCACGTAGGTCACGGGGAGAACGTTGAAACTCCGTACAGACAGCACCTGTAGTCGGGATGGAACCCGGGTCTCTGGCGCTGTGAGGCAGCAACTCTACCGCTGCGCCATTATACTACGGGTGCTGTCTGTACGGAGTTTGTACGTTCTCCCCGTGACCGCGTGGGTTTTTCCCGGGTGCTCCGGTTTCCTCCCACATTCCAAAGACGTGCAGGTTTGTAGGTTACTGAAGTTGAGAGGGAAAGATAGATTCCCTAGATAGATTTCAGTAGCATCTTATAATTTATAATCCTGAATCGGACCATTTTGTCTTTCAACCCTCTTTAAAGGTAGCAATCTACTTCTAGTTCGCTACAATAATGGGCTATGTTTTTCGTGGATTATAGATTATAGGATTATAAATTATAAGATACTACTGAAAAACAATGTTCTTTGCAGAATTTATATTTTGTATGAATGATTTTGGGGGTCGGCACGGTGGCGCAGCGGTAGAGTTGCTGCCTCACAGCGCCAGAGACCCGGGTTCGATCCTGACTACGGGTGCTGTCTGTACGGAGTTTGTACGTTCTCCCCATGACCTGCGTGGGTTTTCTCCAGGATCTCCGTACGATTGAATGGCGGAGTAGTACTTGATGGGCCGAATGGCCTAATTCTGCTTCCAGAACTTTTGAAGTTAGGTGATTCTGCTTAGCAACTAATTAAAGAGTGAGCTGGCAGCTGCCTCCATCACCTCCTGCTTGTCTCATTTGTAGCGTTCACAACACATCTGCCCTTGTTCTGGATGTTGTCACTATCCACGATACAGCCTGCCATTCAGACTTCCGTTCTGTCATAACACCTTGTGTTGCAGGCATAACAGATGAGAAGACTGTGCCTATAACAGAACAACCAGCACACACTGACAATGCAGTCAAGGGCGAACAAAGGTGTCTTTCCCACACAGCGACTGGGATGTATGCCTAGCCCTAGATTCAACGGGCTTGCAACCTTTTGAAGGGAGTCGCAGAGTCTTTGGAGTGTGGGAGGAAACCCGGAGCACCCGGAGAAAACCCCCGCAGGCCACGGGGAGAACGTACAAACTCCGTACAGGCGGCACCCTTAGTCGGGATGGAACCCGGGTCTCCGGCGCTGTGAGGCAGCAACTCTACCACTGTGCCACCCTGCTGCACTGCTAATTACATTGAAAAACCTAGCCCATTATTGTAGCGAACTAGAAGTAGATTGTCCCCTTTAAAGAGGGTTGATGGACAAAGTGGTCTGATTCAAGATTATAAATTATAAGATGCTACTGAAAAACAATGGCTTTGCAGAATTTCTATTTTGTGTTAATCATTTTCGGGCGCAGCGGTAGAGTTGCTGCCTCACAGCGCCAGAGATCCGGGTTCAATCCCGACTACGGGTGCTGTCTGTATGGAGTTTGTACGTTCTCCCCGTGACCTGTGTGGGTTTTCGCCGGGTGCTCCGGTTTCCTCCCACGCTCCAAAGACGTACAGGTTTGTAGGTTAACTGGCTTCGGTAAAAATGGTAAATTGTCCCTTGTGTGTATAGGATAGCGTTAGTGTGCGGGGATCGCTGGTCGGCGCGGACTCTGTGGGCTGTATCTTTAAGTGAAACAAAATTGAGCACAACTCTTCCCTTGCTGCTAATAGACAATAGGTGCAGGAGTAGGCCATTCGGCCCTTCGAGCCAGCACCACCATTCAATGTGATCATGGCTGATCATTCTCAATCAGTACCCCGTTCCTGCCTTCTCCCCATACCCCCTGACCCCGCTATCCTTAAGAGCACTATCTAGCTCTTCAAGCAGTTTTATTAAGTTACAGTGCAGAAACAGGCCCTTCAGCCCGCCGAGTCCATGCTAACCAGCAATCACCCCAGATGCTGGCACTGTCCTATGTGCTGGGGATCGTTGGTCGGTGCGGACTCTGGGGGTCGCTGGTCGGTGCGGACTCTGGGGGTCGCTGGTCGGTGTGGACTCTGGGGGTCGCTGGTCGGTGTGGACTCTGGGGGTCGCTGGTCAGTGTGGACTCTGGGGGTCGCTGGTCGGTGCGGAGGGTGGGCCGAAGGTCCTGTTTCCGTGCTGTGTCTCAAAACAAAACTAAACAAAACTAAACTGTGCAATGTAAAAAAGCTTTATGCAATGCAATCAGATCTTGTCCAATGATTTATTAATATTGAAAACGCAACCAAAACTGTTTTCAATGCGATAGTTTAGCCGATATAAATCAGTAATTAAATTCTCCTCATATCGAAAGGAAAAACAAAGGATTTGAACAGCTCAGAGAGGCAGTATGGCGGTGTGCATAAAGATAAGGTTTCAAATTCATGATACAGGTAGCTGGAAATAGTGGTGAGAAGAGATAACCAACGCTGATGTCCCATGTTAGAATGATTGTGGCAACGTTTTGACCTGCTGCATTTGTCATTTCTTTACTCATATTCAAGCTCTCATGAGCAAGTTTATATCCATCCCCCTTCTTCAGTTACACAGTTGTAGTTGTTGCATAGGATGGGATGAGTTCAGTTTAGTTTAGTTTAGTTTGGTTTGGTTTGGTTTGGTTTGGTTTGGTTTGGTTTGGTTTGGTTTGGTTTGGTTTGGTTTGGTTTGGTTTGGTTTGGTTTGGTTTGGTTTGGTTTGGTTTGGTTTGGTTTGGTTTGGTTTGGTTTGGTTTGGTTTGGTTTGGTTTGGTTTGGTTTGGTTTAGTTTAGTTTAGATTAGTTTAGATTAGTTTAATTTGGTTTGGTTTAGTTTAGTTTGGTTTGGTTTGGTTTGGTTTGGTTTGGTTTGGTTTGGTTTGGTTTGGTTTAGATTAGATTAGTTGAGTTTAGTTTCGTTTCGTTTAGAGATAAGTACGGAAACAGGTCCTTCGGCCCACTGAGTCCGCACCGACCAGCGATCCCAACACATTGACGCTATCCTACACACACTAAGGACAATTTTACATTTATACCAATTTTAGATTTATACCAAGCCAATTAACCTACAAACCTGTACGTCTTTGGAGTGTGGGAGGAAACCGGAGAAAACCCACGCAGGTCACGGGGAGAACGTACAGACAGCACTAATAGTCAGGATCAAACCCGGGTTTCTGGCGCTGTGAGGCAGCAACTCTACCGCCGCCCCACCGTGCCATTTGGAAATATACTGAGAAATATTTTGGGTGGGAAGGAGAGGATTTGAAAAAAAAAAGATTGCATCAAAGACTGCATTGAGATTGTGTTCTATCAGGGCCGGAGCGATGCAGCATCTCTGGAAAACATGAATAGGTGACATTTTGGGTCGGGACCTTTCTTCAGACTGATTGTAGGGGGAGTGGGGGGGGGGGGGGGGAGAGAGGAACTGGAGGTTCCTGAAAGGCCAGCTTTTTTCTTGTTTTGCACCAGGTACCTGCATCCTGAGAATATAATGACTTCCTCTGGGGCTGCCGCCAAATGATATTTATAGATGAAGGACTCTTAAGGCAGATTCAACTCAGATTGTTTGATTTATTATATTGATTGTGGATGGTGTCAACAGGAGAGATAATGTTAGCAGATTTATCCCAAGGCACATATTAGGATAAGGTAAAATACTGTAGGAAAAATACTGCAGATGCCGAAGGTAGACACAAAATGCTGGAGTAACTCAGCGGGTCAGGCAGCACCTTGGGAGAGAAGGAATGGGTGACTTTTCGGACCCGAAACGTCACCCATTCCTTCTCTCCCGTGATGCTGCCTGACCTGCTGAGTTATTAGGGTCGAGACACTTCTTTCAGACCCTGACAACATTCCTTCAGCATTCGAAACGTCACCCATTCCTTCTCTGCGGAAACGCTGCCTGTCCCGCTGAGTTACTCCAGCATTTATTGTGTCTATCTACTAGAGTGGGGGACATGTCTCTCTCTTGCCCCGGATAAATCGCTGCCTCGAAAAGGCCTTTTTCCCTTTTCTGAAGATGCTGGTAAAATTGGGAATTAGGGGAGGGCACCAGTAAATGGGGAATTAGGGGAGGGCACCTGTAAATGGGGAATTAGGGGAGGGCACCTGTAAATGGGGAATTAGGGGAGGGCACCTGTAAATGGGGAATTAGAGGAGGGCACCAGTAAATGGGGAATTAGGGGAGGGCACCTGTAAATGGGGAATTAGAGGAGGGCACCAGTAAATGGCGAATTAGGGGAGGGCACCTGTAAATGATTTACTGGTTCAGTTTAGTTGAGTTGAGTTTATTGTCACGTGTACCGAGGTACAGTGAAAAGCTTTTTGTTGCTTGCTAACCAGTCAGCGGAAAGACCATACGTGATCACAATCGAGCCATTTACAGTTTACAGCTACATGATAATGAATTTGTATCTGCAACAGAATCTATCTATTGATTAGTTCGGGTGTCAGGGGTTATGGGGAGAAGGCAGGACAATGGGGTTAGGAGGGAGAGATGGATCAGCCATGATTGAATGGCGGTGTACACTTGATGGGCCGAATGGCCTAATTCTGATCCCATCACCTATGAACTCATGAACTTCAGACTGAGAGTCAGGGGAGAGGGAAAATATGGAAGGGTGAGATGCGAAAACAACAGATCTCATCCCTCCGAAGGGCCTGTTTCCGCGCTGTATCTCCAAAACTAAAAACCTTTTTAAAAAACCTACCAGCCTGTGTCATCACTCCTTCTCATCTCTACACTAGGGTTGCCAACTATCCCACATTAGCCGGGACATCCCGTATTTTGGGCTAAATTGGTTTGTCCCGTACGGGACCGCCCTTGTCCCGTATTAGTAGGGTTGCCAACTTCCTCACTCCCAAATACGGGACAAAGGGTGAAGTCACCGCCCCGCGCCCCACGTGACCTCACCCAGCCAGCGGCCACGTGCTCCCGCTCCACCAATGGCGGCCGCCCAGGCCGGGAGTACGTGGCCGCTGGCTGGGTGAAGTCACGTGGGGCGCGGTGACATCACCCTTTGTCCCGTATTTGGGAGTGGGGAAGTTGGCAAACCCGACTCTACACTCCTGTCCTGACACACAGTCACAACCTGAAACACCAACCATCCCTTTCAGCAGCACGGTGGCGCAGCGGTAGAGTCGTTGCCTCACAGCGCCGGAGACCCGGGTTCCATCCCAACTACGGGTGCTGTCTGTACGGAGTTTGTACGTTCTCCCCATGACCTGCGTGGGCTTTCTCCGGGTGCTCCGGTTTCCTCCCATTTTCGAAAGACGTGTAGGTTTGTAGGTTAATTCCGTAAATTGTCTCCGGTGTGTAGGATAGAACAAGTGTGCTACTGATCACTGGTCAGCATGAACTCGGTGGGCCGAAGGAACTTTTTCTACGCTGTATTGCTAAACTAAACTAAACTAAACTCAACTAGCACAACGAAACTAAACTAAACTAAACTATACAATGAAACTACTAAACTACACGACACAACACAACTAACCTAAACTAAATTAATCTAACCAACTAAGCTAAACATTGTCTGCACTTGGTTGACTTGCTGTTCCTCCAGCATTTATTTCGCACCAGATTACAGCAAATGAGTTCATTTGTGTCTTCATGTTTTTGTTTATCCACTTGCTCCATTCGCTGTATTCACTCTATTCCCTCTTGTTTTTTCTTCAAACATTTATCTAATCTATTCCTAAATATCAGCGTGACCTCCGCTGCAATTACAAACTCTATGCTCTTTATCTGTCGAAACCTGTCTCCGAATTTTTCAATCATTGGAAATTGACTTAATTGATCTCAACTGTCTGATTGAAAAACAACATCTGTGACACCAGCCCATAATCTGCACCAACTCAAAGAAAACAATCCTCATTTTTCAATTTTTAAATGCCACAAATTAATTTCAGGGATGTTTTGGGGTGAGTTTAAATTGTTTCACTAATAAAACTGTCAGCTGCTTTGTAATTTGGGACATATGTTGAATGAAGGATGGCACGGTGGCGCAGCGGTAGAGTTGCTGCCTCACAGCGCCAGGGACCCGGGTTCCATCCTGACTGCGGGCGCTGTCTGTACGGAGTTTGTACGTTCTCCCCGTGACCTGCGTGGATTTACTCCGGGTGCTCCGGTTCTCCCCGTGAGCGATTAGGGACAGGCGTTGGCGAGCGAGAGGATGGACAGGTTCGAGCAACTTATTAGTTTAGTTTAGAGATACAGCGCGGAAACAGGCCCTTTTGGCCCACCGAGTCCGCGCCGACCAACGATCCCTGCACACTAGTATTATTCCACACACACTAGGGAAAATTTACATTTACACCAATAGACAATAGACAATAGGTGCAGGAGGAGGCCATTCGGCACTTTGAGCCAGCACCGCCATTGAATGTGATCATGGCTGATCATTCTCAATCAGTACCCCTTTCCTGCCTTCTCCCCATACCCCCTGACTCCACTATCTTTAAGAGGTTTATCTAGGTCTCTCTTGAATGCATTCAGAGAATTGGCCTCCACTGCCTTCTGAGGTAGAGAATTCCACAGATTCACAACTCTCTGACTGAAAAAGTTTTTCCTCATCTCTGTTCACCTATCCATGTTCTCCAGAGATGTTCAGTCTGAAGAAGGGTCTCGACCCGAAACGTCACCCATTCCTTCTCTCCCGAGATGCTGCCTGACCTGCTGAGTTACTCCAGCATTTTGTGAATAAATCGATTTGTACCAGCATCTGCAGTTATTTTCTTATATTATTCTCCAGAGATGCTGCCTGACCCACTGAGTTACTCCAGCACGTTGTCCCCAGTTTCAATACTATGGGCTGCTTTGACATGCCAACTGCTTGGCTGACTGCCTCTTCCAATGCATTGCTTCTGCCAATAATTTACTTACTTGTTTTGTTACTGTGTGTCAATTAGTTTGGTTATAATTGGTTGGCAAAGAACCTGGGATCCAGCACTCCCAAGTTGTTGATCTTATGTTGTGATTCGGTGCTGGTAAATTGAGCATAGACTTTGAAGAAGAAAGCTTTCCCAAGGTAAGATGAGTGGACTCTGTCTCCCTCCCCCTGCCCACTAGCTTCCTCCCTCTGGCTTCACAATCAGTAACTCCAAACCTGTCTCACACCTTTCTTTCTTATCTCTGGCCTTTCTTCCAACCATCTTCCTATCCAACTCTGGGCGGTGGCACGGTGGCGCAGTGGTTGAGTTGCTGCCTTACATCGCACACAGCGCCAGAGACCCGGCTTCGAACCCGACTACGGTGCTTGTTTGTCTGTACGGAGTTTGCACGTTCTCCCCGTGACCTGCGTGGGTTTTCTATGAGAACTCCGGTTTCCACCCACACTCCAAAGATGTAGTTTGTAGATTAATTGGCTTGGTATAAATGTTATAATGTCCCTAGTGTGTGAAGGATAGTGTTAATGCGTGGGGATCGTTGGTGGGTGCGGACTCGGTGGGCTGAAGGGCCTGTTTCCGCGCTGTATATCTAAATTAAAAACTGAACTAAATGAAACTCCCTCCTGGCCTAGGTGGTCCTGTTACCTTCTACACTTTGTCCTAACTCTCTCATTTCTAGGTTTTTTCTCCCCCCCTCCCCCCCCCCCCACCCATTACAATCAGTCTGAAGAAGGTTCTCAATAGACAATAGACAATAGACAATAGACAATAGGTGCAGGAGGAGGCCATTCGGCCCTTCGAGCCAGCCCCGCCATTCAATGTGATCATAGCTGATCATTCACAATCAGTACCCCGTTCCTGCCTTCTCCCCATACCACACTGACTCCGCTATCCTTAAGAGCTCTATCTAGCTCTCTCTTGAATGCATTCAGAGAACTGGCCTCCACTGCCTTCTGAGGCAGAGAATTCCACAGATTTACAACTCTGACTCAAAAGGTTTTTCCTCATCTCCGTTGTAAATGGCCGACCCCTTATTCTTAAACTGTGGCCCCTGGTTCTGGACTCCCCCAACATTGGGAACATGTTTCCAACCCCTTAATAATCTCGACCCGAAATGTCACCCAATCTTTTTCTCCAGAGATGGATCATCTTCATTTAGGTACATTTCCCTCCTCCGTCTGAAATGTATTAAACTACCATGAAAAGTAGGAGGAGATGAGGGAAAATGAGCTGCAAATATTATTAATGTTTCACATGAAGCTGCCTTTCATCTGCTTAAGTGATTTGTTTGAAGATTAATTCTTTGAAATGTATGTGGAGAACCATTGTACGAAATAGAAAGGATTCTTGAAGCTGCCTGTTCTTTTTAATTGTTTTTTAAAGCAGTCTCCTCTTGAGGGGCTTTGGGTTCCAACTAAAATGATAGATTGCTAAACAAAGTGCAAATAATTTTATGTGGAGGACAGGAACCGCAGGTGCTGGTTTAAATCGAATATAGACACAAAATGCTGGAGTAACTCAGCGGGTCAGGCGGCATCTCTGGAGGGAAGGAATGGGTGACGTTTCGGGTCGAGACCCTTCTTCAGACTGGTGTCAGGGGAGGGGGCGGGACAGAGAAAGAATGTAGTCGGAGACAGTAAGACTGGTGGGAGAACTGGGAAGGGGGAGGGGATGGAGAGAGAGGGGAAGCAGAGGCTACTTGAAGTTGGAGAAGTCAATGTTCATACTGCTGGGGTGTGAGCTGCCCAGGCGAAATATGAGGTGCTGTTCCTCCAATTTGCGCTGGGCCTCACTCTGACAGTGGAGGAGGTCCAGGGCAGAGAGGTCAGTGTGGGAGTGGGAGGGGAAGTTAAAGTGTTTGGCAACTGGGAGATCAGGTAGGTTTAGGCAGACTGAGCGGCGCTGAATTACTCCAGCATTTTGTGTCTATCTTCGATTAAAAAATAACGTTGGAAAGGTCAAGAGGGAGCTAGATAGAGGATAGCGGAGTCAGGGGGTATGGGGATAAAGCAGGAACGGGGTACTGATTGAGAATGATCAGCCATGATCACATTGAGGGACTCAAACACAGATAGCTAATAGGCAGTGTGTGAGGCAGGAGGCAGAAAAGGGAAACACTCAGACCCAATATGTAGGAGAGAAAGAAGGGAAAAGAAATAAACTGAGAATAAGAAATGATGGGTCCCTTAAATGTGTATATTTTAATGCTAGGAGCATTGTAAGAAAGGTGGATGAACTTAGAGCCTGGATTGACATCTGGAAGTATGATGTTGTGGCGATCAGTGAAACATGGTTGCAGGAGGGTTGCGATTGGCAATTAAATATTCCAGGATTTCATTGTTTCAGATGTGATAGAATCGGAGGGGCAAGAGGTGGGGGTGTTGCATTGCTTGTCAGGGAGGATATCACAGCAGTGCTTTGGCAGGACAGACTAGAAGGCTCGATTAAGGAGGCTGTTTGGGTGGAACTTAGAAATGAGAAACACTTATAGGGGTGTATTATAGACCGCCAAATAGGGAACGAGAATTGGAAGAGCAAATATGTAAGGAGATAGCAGATATTAGTAGTAAGCACAGAGTGGTGATTGTGGGTGATTTCAATTTTCCGTATATAGACTGGGAATCACATTCTGTTAAAGGGTTGGATGGTTTGGAGTTTGTAAAATGTGTGCAGGATAGTTTTTTGCAGCAATACGTAGAGGTGCCTACCAGAGAAGGGGCAGTGTTGGACCTCCTGTTAGGAAATGAGATGGGTCAGGTGACGGAGGTATGTGTTGAGGAGCACTTTGGGTCTAGTGATCACAATGCCATTAGTTTCAATATCATTATGGAGAAGGTCAAATCTGGACCAAGGGTTGAGATTTTGGATTGGAGAAAGGCTAATTTTGAGGAGATGAGAAAGGATTTAAAAGGAGTGAAATGGAAATTGTTGTTTTATGAAAAGGATATAATAGAGAAATGGAGGATATTTAAAGGTGAAATTTTGAGAGTACAGAGTCTTTATGTCCCTGTTCGGTGGAAAGGAAAGAATAATAATTTGAAAGAGCCGTGGTTTTCCAGGGAAATTGGACACTTGGTTCGGAAAAAGAGGGAGATATACAATAAATATAAGCGGCAGGGAGTAAATGAGGTTCTTGAGGAATATAAAGAATGTAAAAGGAATCTTAAAAAGGAAATTAGAAAAGCGAAAAAAAGATATGAGGCTGCTTTGGCAAGTAATGTAAAAGTAAACCCCAAGGGGTTCTACAGATATGTCAATAGCAAAAGGATAGTGAGGGATAAAATTGGTCCATTAGAGAGTCAGAGTGGACAGCTATGTGCTGAGCCGGAAGAAATGGGGGAGATATTAAACAATTTCTTTTCTTCGGTATTTACCGAGGAGAAGGATATTGAATTATGTGAGGTAAGCGAAACAAGTAGAGTAGTGATGGAAATTAGGAGGATTAAAGAAGAGGAGGTACGGACACTTTTGAAGAATATAAAAGTGGATAAGTCTCCAGGTCCTGATAGGATATTCCCTAGGACATTGAGGGAAGTTAGTGCAGAAATAGCAGGGGCTATGACGGAAATATTTCAAACATCATTAGAAACAGGGATGGTGCCGGAAGATTGGCGCATTGCGCATGTTGTGCCTTTGTTTAAAAAAGGTTCTAAAAGTAAACCTAGCAATTATAGACCTATTAGTTTGACGTCTGTGGTGGGAAAATTAATGGAAAAGATACTTAGGGACAATATATATAATTATTTGGATAATCAAGGCCTGATTAGAAACAGTCAACATGGATTTGTGCCTGGAAGGTCATGTTTGACTAATCTTCTTGAATTTTTTGAAGAGGTTACCAGGGAAATTGATAAGGGCAAGGCTGTGGATGTTGTCTATATGGACTTCAGTAAGGCATTTGACAAGGTTCCACATGGAAGGTTGATTAAGAAGGTTAAATCGTTGGGTATTAATAGTGAGGTTGCAAGATGGATTCAACAATGGCTGAATGGGAGATACCAGAGGGTAACGGTTGACAATTGTATGTCAGGTTGGAGGCCAGTGTCTAGTGGAGTGCCCCAAGGATCTGTGTTGGGTCCACTGTTGTTTGTCATTTACATTAATGATCTGGATGATGGTGTGGCAAATTGGATTAGTAAATATGCAGATGATACTAAGATAGGTGGAGTAGTTGATGGTGAGGTAGATTTTCAAAGTCTACAGAGAGACTTGGGCCTTTTGGAAGGGTGGGCTGAAAGATGGCAGATGGAGTTTAATGCTGATAAGTGTGAGGTGCTGCATTTTGGTAGGACAAATCAAAATAGGACGTACAGGGTAAATGGTAGGGAATTGAGGAATGCAGTGGAACAGAGGGATCTGGGAATAACTGTGCATTGTTCCCTGAAGGTGGAATCTCATGTGGATAGGGTGGTGAAGAAGGCGTTTGGTATGCTTGCCTTTATAAATCAGAGCATCGAGTATAGAAGTTGGGATGTAATGTTGAAATTGTACAGGGCATTGGTGAGGCCGAATCTGGAGTATGGTGTGCAGTTCTGGTCGCCAAATTATAGGAAGGATGTCGACAAAATGGAGAGGGTACAGAGGAGATTTACTAGAATGTTGCCTGGGTTTCAGCACTTAGGCTACAGAGAGAGGTTGAACAGGTTGGGTCTTTATTCTTTGGAGCTTAGAAGGTTGAGGGGGGACTTGATAGAGGTTTTTTAAATTTTGAGAGGGACGGACAGAGTTGACGTGGGTAGGCTTTTCCCTTTGAGAGTGGGGAAGATTCCAACAAGGGGACATAGCTTCAGAATTGAGGGACAAAGGTTTAGGGGTAACATGAGGGGGAACTTCTTTACTCAGAGGGTTGTGGCTGTATGGAATGGGCTTCCGGTGGAAGTGGTGGAGGCTGGCTCGATTTTATTATTTAAGAGTAAATTGGATCGGTATATGGATAAGAGGGGATTAGAGGGTTATGGTCTGAGTGCAGGTAGATGAGACTAGGTCAGGGAGAATGGTCGGCGTGGACTGGTAGGGCCGGACAGGCCTGTTTCCATGCTGTAGTTGTTATATGTATGTTATATGTTATATGAATGGCGGTGCTGGCTCGAAGGGCCGAATGGCCTACTCCTGCACCTATTGTCTATTGTCTATTGTAATTATTGTCAAAAAAATGCGGAAGTGCAATTATCACGGAGTCATAGAGTGATACAGTGTGGAAACAGGCCCTTCAGCCCAACTTGCCCACATCGACCAACATGTCCCAGCTACACGTCCCACCTGTCTACATTTGGCCCATATCCCTCCAAACCTGTCCTATCTATGTAACTATCAAATTATTTCCGAAATGTTTGAATAGTCCTTGACTCAACCACCTCCTCTGGCAGCTCGTTCCATTCACCCACCACCCTTTGTGTGAAAAAGTTACCTTCTCAGATTCCTATTAAATCTTGTCCCCTTCACCTTAAACCTTTGTCCTCTGGTCCTCGATTCACCACTCTTCTAAATGTTATGCCATTATCATGTATCTGTACACTGTAAATGGCTCGATTGTAATCATGTATTGTCTTTCTGCTGACTGACTAGCACGCGACAAAAGTTTTTTATAACATAACACATAACAATAAACTAAACTGAACTGAACTGAACTGAAAGACAAAGGCAAGAACAAGGTCTCCACAGTGCTACTGACTAAATCCCTGAGGTTATGCTAGTGTTATATAAATGCAGATTACAACAACCTTTTATTAATGCAGTTTTGGTGGAAACTTCACTGGAATTTCAAAGGATGAGACGGGATCTTACAGAAACGTGTAACATTATTCAGGGATTGGACATGCTTGATGCAGGAAAAATGTTCCCGATGTTGGGGGAGTCCAGAACCAGGGATCACACAGTTTAAGAATAAGGGGTAGGCCATTTAGGACTGAGATGAGGAGAGTTGTGAATCTGTGGAATTCTCTGCCACAGAAGGCAGAGGAGGCCAATTCACTGGATGTCATCAAGAGAGAGTTAGATTTAGCTCTCAGGGCTAACGGATATCAAGAGATGGGAGAAAGCAGGAATTGGGTACTGATTCTGGATGATCAGCCATGATCATATTGAATGGCAGTTTTGGCTCAAAGGGCCGAATGGCCTACTCCTGCACCTATTTCCTATGTTTATTATTGCAGCCATCTTGACGTTGAGCTCCATCCACAGTTCTCCATTAGAAGCTGCCCAAAGAAATCACAAATGCTCCAAACATCTCAGTCCCCAGCAGGTCTCTTTATACATCTATTGCGATGTCCCATCTGTGTTTATTCAGAATCCCTTTCATTTTGGAGCCACGTTCCTGCTTCTTGTTAATGTCAGTTACTTCACAGTCTGAGCATGTTCACCTTTGTATATAATGCAGCGAATACAGCTCTTTTTTTCTGGCACAATAAAGCTCTTTGTGAAATTGGGACTTTGATCTTCTTTGTTTTTTTAACTAGTTCTTTCACGAGCGCTCTCTGCCAGTCATTCAAACGGCATTCTCAGTACCAATTCTGATGACGTACGTCAGTCTTATGTATAAGAAGATAACTGCAGATGCTGGTACAAATCGAAGGTAATTATTCACAAAATGCTGGAGTAACTCAGCAGGTCAGGCAGCATCTCGGGAGAGAAGGAATGGGTGACGTTTCGGGTCGAGACCCTTCTTCAGACCTTATGTAACTGTTCCAACAGTGGCAGCACGGTGGCGCAGCGGTAGAGTTGCTGCCTCACAGCGCCAGAGACCCGGGTTCCATCCCGACTACGGGTGCCGTCTGTACAGAGTTTGCACGTTCTCCCCGTGACCTGCGTGGGTTTTCTCCGAGATCTTCGGTTTCCTCCCACACTCCAAAGACGCACAGGTTTGCAGGTTAATTGGCTTGGTGCAAATGTAAATTGTCGCTAATGCGTGTAGGATAGTGTTCGTGTGTGGGGATCGCTGGTCGGTGCGGACTCGGTGGGCTGAAGGGCCCGTTTCTGTGCTGTATCTCTAAACTAGACTAATCTAAACAATGTAATTTGATGACTGATTGATATTTGCAAACTGCCGGGCAGCTTTGATCTTTCCTGTACTCTGTACCTGTGATTAATTGAATGAATGAAGGTGGATGCAAAATGCTGGAGTGACTCAGGGGGACAGGCAGCATCTCTGGAGAGAAGGATTGGGCGACGTTTCAGGTCGAGACCCTTCTTCACACTGAAAGTTACGGGAAAGGGAAAACAAGAGAGTTAGATCGAGCTCTTAGGACTAGCGGAATCAAGGGATATGGGGAGAAGGCAATGGGGTACTGATTGTGGATGATCAGCCATGATCACATTGAATTGCAATGCTGGCTCAAAGGGCTGAATGGCCTTACTCATGCACTCATGCACGATGATGTAGAGAGATTATGCAAAAAGGTAACGATGATAAAGGAAATAGGCCATTGTTAGCTGTTTGCTGGGTGAGAACGAGAAGCTGGTGCGACTTGGGTGGGGGAGGGGATGGAGAGAGAGAGAGAATGCCGGGGCTACTTGAAGTTAGAGAAATCAATGTTCATACCGCTGGGCTGTAAGCTGCCCAAGCGAAATATGAGATGCTGTTCCTCCAATTGAATAAAACTAGACACATGCATAAAAACATAGGCAATAGGTGCGTGAGTAAGGCCATTCGGCCCTTTGAGCCAGCATTGCAATTCAATGTGATCATGGCTGATCATCCACAATCAGTACCCCGTTGCCTTCTCCCCATATCCCTTGATTCCGCTAGTCCTAAGAGCTCGATCTAACTCTCTTTTGAATGCATCCAGTGAATCAGCCTCCACTGCTTTCTGAGGTAGAGAATTCCACAAATGCTGGAGTAACTCAGTGGGACAGGCAGCATCTCTGGATAGAAGGAATGGGTGACGTTTCGGGTTGAGACCCTTCTTAATTGAATAAAATTAAATAAAACGGAATAAAACCGCAGAAGACAGTGGAGGCCAATTCACTGGATGTTTTAAGGGAGAGTTAGATTCAGCTCTTAGGGCTAACGGAATCAAGGGATATGGGGAAAAAGCAGGAACGGGGATACTGATTTTAGATGATCAGCCATGATCATATTGAATGGCGGTGCTGGCTTGAAGGGTTGAATGGCCTCCTCCTGCACCGATTTTTCTATGGTTCTATGTTCTAAAAGCTCTTGACTAGGAAGCAAAACCTGCCCATTTTGTCCTAATGGTGCATTTACATTCTCCCCAGCATTTTCGTCAATCAAACTCATCTGATTATCTTTTCTGAATTTTCTGTTTAACTGGAATACCCATGAGTTGTATAATAAATGTCAAAGAATCCCTTGTCTGATTATCGTTGCTCACTTGCCAAGTTTGTCAGAATATTATATCTTCTCATTTGGGTGTGATCTTGGTAAGATTCCTGTCCATCTGTCAGACATATGTCTGTCTTTGCAGCCGAACCCAGAGAAGATATAAGGGCCATCAGTCCCATCTTCAGTTAAGCTAATTGCTCTGTGTTTCTTCAAAATTATATTTATTACCTTTAAAATAAATGTCAAACGGTTGCGATTAAATTTCCAAAGTACTTGGAAGCACGGTGGCGCAGCGGTAGAGTTGCTGCCTCACAGCGCCGGAGACCCGGGTTCCATCCTGACTATGGATGCTGTCTGTACGGAGTTTGTACGTTCTCCCCGTGACCTGCGTGGGTTTTCTCCAGATGCTCCGGTTCCCCCCACACTCCACAGGCCTGTAGGTTTGTAGGTTAATTGGCTTCGGTAGAAATGATAAATTGTCCCTAGTGTGCGTAGGATAGATAGACAATAGACAATAGGTGCAGGAGTAGGCCATTCGGCCCTTTGAGCCAGCACCGCCATTCAATGTGATCATTGCTGATCATTCTCAATCAGTACCCCATTCCTGCCTTCTCCCCATACCCCCTGGCTCCGCTATCCTTAAGAGCTCTATCTAGCTCTCTCTTGAATGCATTCAGAGAATTGGCCTCCACTGCCTTCTGAGGCAGAGAATTCCACAGATTCACAACTCTCTGACTGAAAATGTTTTTCCTCATCTCCGTTCTAAATGGCCTACCCCTTATTCTTAAACTGTGGCCCCTTGTTCTGGACTCCCCCAACATTGGGAACATGTTTCCTGCCTCTAACGTGTCCAACCCCTTAATAATATTACACGTTTCGATAAGATTCCCTCATCCTTCTAAATTCCAGTGCATACAAGCCTAGTCGCTCCAGTCTTTCAACATATGACAGTCACGCCATTCCAGGAATTAACCTAGTAAACCTACGCTGCACGCCCTCAATAACAAGAATATCCTTCCTCAAATTTGGAAACCAAAACTGCACAAAGCGGTCTCACTAGGGCCCTGTACAACTGCAGAAGGACCTCTTTGCTCCTATACTCAACTCCTCTTGTTATGAAGGCCAACATTCCATTGGCTTTCTTCACTGCCTGCTGTACCTGCATGCTTCCTTTCAGTGACTGATGCACTAGGACACCCAGATCTCGTTGAACATCCCCTCTTCCTAACTTGACACCATTCAGATAATAATCTGCTTTTCTATTCTTACTTCCAAAGTGAATAACCTCACACTTATCCACATTAAACTGCATCTGCCATGCATCCGCCCACTCACACAACCTGTCCAAGTCACCCTGCAACCTCATAGCATCTTCCTCACAGTTCACACTACCACCCAGCTTTGTTTCATCTGCAAATTTGCTAATGGTACTTTTAATCCCTTCATCCAAGTCATTAATGTATATTGTAAATAGCTGTGGTCCCAGCACCGAGCCTTGCGGTACCCCATTAATGCTGCCTGGGGATAGTGTTAATGTGCGGTGATCGCTGGTGGGCGCGGGCCGATGGGCATGTTTCCACGATGTATCTCTAATCTAAAGTAAACTGAACTAAAGGAATGGGTGATGTTTTGGGCCGAGACCCTTCTTCAGGCTGAGAATCAAGGGGAGAGGAGGGTGTTCTTAAGTGGGTTACGATAGGACATTTACAGATCGCTGCAAGGCACCAACCGGGCCCTGTGCCCCTGGCTGACGTACTGATGGTTTAATTCGGTGCTAATTATTCCCCAGGCCAGACGCACAGTCTCACCACCGTCACTGGTGCATTAAATGAGATGAAGCTGTCATTGAAATGTTTTGCTGCCTAACAAGGTTCTGTGACTTTACGCTGATAAATCCGTCGATGCTTCTTGCATCTATAGCCGGGTTTTCACTGAGAGCGGGCGCAGTGAGCAAGTTGGTCGCTGTCACCCACAGTGTACAACTGGTAGCGCAGCGGTAGAGTTGCTGCCTCACAGCGAATGCAGCGCCAGAGACCCGGGTTCGATCCCGACTACGGGCGCCGTCTGTACGGAGTTTGTATGTTCTCCCCGTGACCTGCACGTGTTTTCTCCGAGATCTTCGGTTTCCTCCCACACTCCAAAGACATACAGACGTGTAGGGTAATTGGCTTGGCAAATGTAAAAATTGTCCCGAGTGGGTGTAGGATAGTGTTAGTGTGCGGGAATCGCTGGTCGGCGTGGACCCGGTGGGCCGAAGGGCCTGTTTAAGCGCTGTATCTTTAAACTAAACTGTGCAGGTGGAACAACTGTGGAGTTGCTACAGATTTATTTGTTCAACCTAATAATACTTCCATTTTGTCCAACCTTAGTTTTGTTGTCTTTTCGGTTTGACTGTATGGCAAACCAAATTCCTCGTCTGTTGCAAAACATACTCGGCTAACAAATTATGATTATTGAGATTATTTTGATTATGTTATTCTCCAGGTTCCAACCGTATCCAATGAGAACATAGTTGCCGCCACATTTTCTTGCCATATAACCAGTTCCAAATTGAAGTTTGTGTGGGAAGGAACTGCAGATGCCGGTTTAATCCGAAGATAGACACAAAGTGCTGGAGTAACTCAACGGGAGAGGCAGCATCTCTGGAGAGAAGGAATGGGCGACTTTTCAGGTTAAAGTTGCTCCTCACGTCTCACGACTCCCTCCCTCAATGCCATAAGCGTGGGATTACAATAGACAATAGACAATAGGTGCAGGAGGAGGCCATTTGGCCCTTTGAGCCAGCACTGCCATTCAATGTGATCATGGCTGATCATTCTCAATCAGTACCCCGTTCCTGCCTTCTCCCCATACCCCCTGGCTTCTCACGGAGTCAGGAGTTATATCCATTAGGTAGACACAGAATGCTGGAGTAACTCAGCGGGTCAGGCAGCATCTCTGGAGAGAAGGAATGGGTGACGTTTCGGGTCTGAAGAAGGGTCTTGACCCGAAACGTCACCCGTTCCTTCTCTCCCGAGATGCTGCCTGACCCGCTGAGTTACTCCGGCAATTTGTGTCTACCTTGGGTTTAAGCCAGCATCTGCAGTGTTTTTTTCCTGCACCGTTAGACCCATTAGCTTGTATCATGGGGCTAAATGTGAGGAGGATTACTGGCTATAATCTTTATCGTGTGAACGAGCCTCTTCCATTTCCTAATCTTCCCAGACCAGGCTGTGTATCGAGAGGAGGGCATAACTGAAGCCACTGGGACCATTTATACCGGATAACATTGCTCACTGAAGTGCAGTTATAATCCAGAGAGATGTGACTATGGAGCAAAGCTCACAGAAAAAAAAGACTTCTCAAGATAGCACAGGTCCAATTATTAGCCTGTGCAATCAATACTGAGAGAAGTTCTCTTTTTCTCACCTCTTCTGTAAAGCGCTCCGATATCAATGTAATTCTATTATTTAAGACCGTCTCTTTATAAGTTCATAACTGCGTAAGTAGGAGAATTAAGGAGCAGGATTAGGCCGTTCGGCCCATCGTCTACTTCGCCATTCAATCATGGCTGACCGACCTTTCCTCTCAACCCCGTTTCACATTAAAAGCCCTGTATGTCTTTGGAGTGCGGGAGGAAACCGGAGATCCCGGGGATAATTCGCGCAGGTCACGGGGAGAACGTAAAACTCCGTACAGACAGCACCCGCAGTCAGGATGGAACCCGGGTCTCTGGCGCTGTGAGGCAGCAACTCTACCGCTGCGCCACCGTGCCATCCAAACTATTACCTAAAGACGAGAAAAAGATTTCTCCTTGGTGCCCCGGCCAATATTTATCCTTCTCCTAATTTCACTCATCATTTATTTCCTAGTTATTCATAGTTGCTGACTGTGTGTAGATCGGATGCTTAGCTTCTTACATTACATCCCCTCCCAACCCCATCCTCCTGCCTTCTCCCCGTAACCCCTGACACCCGTAACTAATCAAGAATCTATCAAACTCTGCCTCTAAAAAATATCCATTGTCTTGTGGCCTCCACAGCCGTCTGTGGCAAAGAATCCCACAGATTTGAAGGAAAGATGGAATGGATGACGTTTCAGGTCGTGTCAGTCTGAAGAAGGGTCTGGACCTGAAACGTCACCCAATCAGCATCTCCAGTTCCTTCCTGCGCTCCTCAATTTTAATTTAGTTGCTCAAAATTGTAAAGATGGTTATAAATCAGGAATTTTACATAGAGCACAGGGCAGGACACCATAGGAACAAACCCTTTGTCCCATAATATTTGTGCTGAACATGAGACCATGCTAATCTCATCTGTCTGCACATGCTTTGTTCCTTGCAAAATAATGCCTCTTAAATGTATCTGCCTCCTTCAACACTCATAGAAACATAGAAAAAAGGTGCAGGAGGAGGCCATTTGGCCCTTCGAGCCAGCACCGCCATTCATTGTGATCATGGCTGATCATCCACAATCAGTAACCCGTGCCTGCCTTCCCCCCATATCCCTTGATTCCGCTAGCCCCTAGAGCTCTATCTAACTCTCTCTTAAATCCATCCAGTGAATTGGCCTCCACTGCCCTTTGTGCCAGAGAATTCCACAAATTCACGACTCTCTGGGTGAAAAAAATTCTTCTCACCTCAGTTTTAAAAGGCCTCCCCTTTATTCTAAGACTGTGTGGCCCCTGGTTCTGGACTCCCGCAACATTGGGAACATTTTTCCTGTATCTAGCTTGTCATGTCCTTTTATAATTGTATACGTCTCTATAAGATCCCCTCTCATCCTTCTAAACTCCTGGTAGCATGTTCCACGAGCCTCCAGACGTTGTGAACTTCTGTGACTTTAGACTTTAGAGATATAGCGAGGAAACAGGTCCTACTGCCCACCAAGTCCGCTCCGACCAGCGATCCCCGCACATTAACGCTATCCCACGTACACTAGGGGCAATTTACATTTTTTGTACCAAAGTCAATTAACCTACAATCCAGTAGGTCTTCGAAGTGTGGGAGGAAGCCAGAGTACCCTGAGAAAACCCACACGCAACAGGTTGTGCAGTGGTAAAGTTGCTGCCTCACAGCGCCAGAGACCCGGGTTCCATCCCGACTACGGATGCCGTCTGTACGGAGTTTGTACGTTCTCCCAGTGACCTGCGTGGGTTTTCTCCGGGTGCTCTGTTTCCTCCCACCCTCTAAAGACGTACAGGTTTGCAGGTTATAATTGGCTTGGTATAAATGTAAATTATCCCTAGTGTGTGCAGGCTAGTGTTTGTGTGTGCAGGGATCGCTATTCGGCACAGACTCAATGGGCCGGGGGGCCTGTTTCCTCGCTGTATCTCGAAACTAAAGTAAACGCACAAACTCCATACAGACAGCACCCATAGCCAGGATGGAACCCTGACTACAGTTTTGGTCTCCTAATCTGAGGAAAGACATTCTTGCCACAGAGGGAGTACAGAGAAGGTTCACCAGATTGATTCCTGGGATGGCAGGACTTTCATATGAAGAAAGACTGGATAGACTCGGCTTGTACTCGCTGGAATTTAAAAGATTGAGGGGGGATCTTATAGAAGCTTACAAAATTCTTAAGGGGTTGGACAGGCTAGATGCAGGAAGATTGTTCCTGATGTTGGGAAGTCCAGAAAAAGGGGTCACAGTTTAAGGATAAAGGGGAAGTCTTTTAGAACCGAGATGAGAATCTTTTTTTTTCACAAAGAGAGTGGTGAATCTGTGGAATTTGCTGCCACAGAAGGTAGTTGAGGCCAGTTCATTGGCTATATTTAAGAGGGAGTTAGATGTGGCCCTTGTGGCTAAAGGAATCAGGGGGTATGGAGAGAAGGGTTACTGAGTTGGATGATCAGCCATGATCATATTGAATGGCGGTGCAGGCTCGAAGGGCCGAATGGCCTACTCCTGCACCTATGTTCTATGTTTCTATGTTTCTAACTCGGGTCTCTGGCGCTGTGAGGCAGCAACTCTACCGCTGCGCCACCATGTATAGCTGATACATTAACTGTGCTGGTGTGTCCCAATGCTGAAGTCTCAAATGCATTACCACAACTTGCCAAAGGTTGTCCTCACAAATAAAGGCCCATTATGATTGTGGAGTTGTGCTGACATTTTAGGTTCAAGTTTAACTCGAATATAAATACATATCCATATTGTGCTGTAAAAATGGCAAATTGTTTATTTAAGCACGCCGTTTATTTTATTTTTAACTCGAACCATTTGTAAACCTCTGGAAATAAGTCAGATTGAAAGAGATACTACAGGAGTAATGCATCGACTGCACGCAGCGGAAAGGAACAGGCATTAATTTAGCATTTATCATGACAGTGTGTTCTAAAGTGCCCTTCAGCTGATGCAATACTTCATAATGTATTTACCACTGTAATGTAAGAAGCAAAACATCCCATCCACACGCAGCCAGCACCAATAAATAACCGTGCAATAAATGATCATTGAAATTAGGAGGATAAATATTGGCCTGGGCACCAAGGAGAAATCTTTTTTTCGTCTTTATGTCACAGTTAGGGGCGGCACGGTGGCGCGGTGGTAGAGATGCTGCCTCACAGCGCCAGAGACCCGGGTTCGATCCCGACTACAGGTGCTGTCTGTACGGAGTTTGTACGTTCTCCCCGTGACCTGCGTGGGTTTTCTCCGGGTGCTCCGGTTTCCTCCCCCATTCCAAAGACGCATAGGTTTGTCGGTTAGTTGGCTTGGTAAAATTGTAAAAATTGTCCCTGGTGTGCGTAGAATGGCGTTAATATGCGGGGATCGCTGGTCGGCGCGGACTCAGAGCACTGGAGGGCCAGTTTCCACGCTGTATCTCTAAGCTAAACTAAACTCTTAAGTTAGGAATGTTTTACATTATACCTAACAGGTCAGATGGATGTCATTTAGCTTAGTTTAGTTTTAGAGATACAGCGTGGAAACAGGCCCTTCAGCCCACCGAGTCCGTGCTAACCAGTGATCCCCGCATACTAACGCTATCCTGCACACACTAGGGACAATTTACAATTTTACCAAAGCCAATTAACCTACAAACCTGCACGTCTTTGGGGTGTGGGAGAAAATCGGAGGTCCCGGACAAAACCCACGCGGGTTCCCAATGTTGGGGGAGTCCAGAACAAGGGGCCACAGTTTAAGAATAAGGGGTAGGCCATTTAGAACGGAGATGAGGAAAACCCTTTTTCAGTCAGAGTTGTGAATCTGTGGAATTCTCTGCCTCAGAAGGCAGTGGAGGCCAATTCTCTGAATGCATTCAAGAGAGAGCTAGATAAAGCTCTTAAGGCTAGCGGAATCAGGGGGTATGGGGAGAAGGCAGGAACGGGGTACTGATTGAGAATGATCAGCCATGATCACATTGAATGGTGGTGCTGGCTCGAAGGGCCGAATGGCCTACTCCTGCACCTATTGTCTATTGTCTATTGTCACGGGGAGAACGTACAAGCTCCATACAGACAGCACACATAGTTAATATAAGAAAATAACTGCAGATGCTGCTACAAATCGAAGGTATTTATTCACAAAATGCTGGAGTAACTCAGCAGGTCAGGCAGCATCTCGGGAGAGAAGGAATGGGTGACATTTCGGGTCGAGACCCTTCTTTAGACTGGTTCAGACTTAACACATAGTTAAGATCAAACCCGGGTCTGTGGTGCTGTAAGACAGCAACCCAATCACTACACCACTGTGCAGCTCTGATTGTGCTTATCTAGAGATATTTTACTGAATTGCATGTAAAACAAAGATTTATTTGCTGTGCTGAGGTCCATGTAACAAATACAGTAAAGACAGACCCAAAATGCTGGAGTAACTCAGCGGGACAGGCAACATCTCTGGAGAGAAGGAATGGGTGACGTTTCAGGTGGAGACCCTTCTTCAGTGCAGCTGTGTCGGTTTTGCAAATTCAAAGCATTGTGTGGCTGTTATTCATTTCTCGTTTACTGATTAGGAATGCAATTAGCCAGATCTTGATTCCCAATTAGCCACGTGTACCTGGTGACTAATGTATTGGTTGCTCCTGCTGTGGGCTGCAGTTTGTCGACTGCAAGTCAATAATGTAAATGAGAAGCCCTGAACACTTCATTTTAGTTGCTCAGGTCTCGCAAATGAGACATTAATAACCGGGAGTTTTAATTAAAAGCAGCAATCGCTCTGCATATCCTTGCCAATTCTGTTCGAGTGTAGATGGCCGTTGGATTGCTGTTGGAGTGGCTACCATGGCAACCATCTCCATTTAGCTTCATCTTCGGTGTGTTGAGTCAAACCTGAATACAGGCTAAACTGCCTCAAAGGCTAAACGGCCCCAACACAGCTGAGTAACGGAGACTGATTGAAAGCAAACTATTGTCTATTGTCTATTAAGAGCAGGAGGATGGCATGGCTTGGCCCACCAAACATAGGAGCTGGAGAATACTTTGTCGAATGGCGTGCTTCCTCAATATATGGCAATGCATCGCAGACTGAAACCGCAAAGACATCCTCTCTCGCTCCCCCCCACCCCTCTGCGATTCCTCCTGCTCTTAATAGACAATAGACAATAGGTGCAGGAGGAGGCCATTCAGCCCTTCGAGCCAGCACCGCCATTCAATGTGATCATGGCTGATCATTCTCAATCAGTACCCCGTTCCTGCCTTCTCCCCATACCCCCTGACTCCGCTATCCTTAAGAGCTCTATCTAGCTCTCTCTAGAATGCATTCAGAGAATTGGCCTCCACTGCCTTCTGAGGCAGAGAATTCCACAGATTCACAACTGTCCGACTGAAAAGGTTTTTCCTCATCTCAGTTCTAAATGACCTACCCCTTATTCTTAAACTGTGGCCCCTTGTTCTGGACTCCCCCAACATTGGGAACATGTTTCCTGCCTCTAACGTGTCCAACCCCTTAATAATCTTATACGTTTCGATAAGATCCCCTCTCATCCTTCTACATTCCAGTGTATACAAGCCTAGTCGCTCCAGGCTCCAGACTCCACGGCTCCTTCGGCTCCATGACCACGTTTTGACCCAGTCTCGCTCCGTGCCACTCTGACTCCACAGCCAACAATGGACCATTGTGGGCTCCAGCTCTCCTTGATCATCGATACCTTTTTGCATTTCTTTCATTCATTTGTTCTGTATCTCTCTGCATCACCGTCTACGTATGTGTCCCCCATCCCCTCTCCCCTGACTCTCAGTCTGGAGAAGGGTCTCCACCCGAAACGGCACCTATACCTTTTCTCCAGAGATACTGCCTGACCACGGACGCTGTCTGTACGGAGTTTGTACGTTCTCCCCGTGACCTGCGTGGGTTTTCTCCGAGATCTCCGGTTTCCTCCCACACTCCAAAGACGTGCAGGTTTGTAGGTTAATAGGCTTGGTGTCAATGTAAATTGTCCCTAGTGTGTGTTAGTGTGCGGGGATCGCTGGTCGGCGTGGACCCGGTGGGCCGAAGGGCCTGTTTCCGTGCTGTATCTCTGAACTAAACTAAACTAAACCAGTGGGTGGTGACAGAAGACCTGTACGTTCAAATTGAATACAAATGCATCTTTTTTTTACACATGGCTGATGCAATATTTAAAAAAAATATACACAGCAAATCCATTCATACCTTCATGTAATATTTCAAACCTCACACAGAGAATTGTTTACAATTGACAGCTGACTCCCACACACATTTCAAGATGCCTTCACCATTCTGATGTAGACTCTGTGACATTACTTACTGATGAAGCAGGACATCGGGCAGAATGAATATTCAATTTATTAAAAGAAAATTGATTTCAAAGACATATCTTTTCTCTCCCCCCGCATTCTCCCATCTCTCTCTCTCTCTCTCTCTCTCTCTCTCTCTCTCTCTCTCTCTCTCTCTCTCTCTCTCTCTCTCTCTCTCTCTCTCTCTCTCTCTCTCTCTCTCTCTCTCTCTCTCTCTCTCTCTCTCTCTCTCTCTCTCACCCCCTCTCCCTCCCTCTCTTCCTCCCCATCCCTCGCACACCCTCCCTCTCCCTCTCGCCATCTTTCTAACCCCCTCTCCCTCCCCATCTCTCTCTCTCTCTCTCTCTCTCCTCCCTCTCTCCCTCTCATCTCTCTAACCCCCTCTCCCTCCCCATCTCTCTCTCTCCCCTCTCCTTCCCTCTCCTCCCCATCTCTCTCTCTCTCCTCTCTCCCCCTCTCCCTCCCTCCCCCTCTCTCTCCCCTCTCTCTCACCTCCCATCTCTCACTCTCCTCATTTCTCACTCTCCTCATTTCTCTCTCTCCCCTCTCCCTCTCCCTCCCCCTCTCCCTCTCCCTCTCCCTCCCCATCTCTCTCCCTCCCCATCTCTCTCTCCCTGTCCCCATCCCTCTTTCCCTCCCCCATCTCTCTCTCCCTCTCCCCCTCTCTCTTTCACTCCCCCTCCCCCCACACCTCCCCTCTCTCACCTCGCCCCATCTCTCCCTCTCCCTCCCTCTCTCCTGTAAACCTCAGCACTCAATGAGATGACCTGATCGCGATCCATGAAAATGCATCACGCTGCAGGGAATTTTGTTGCAAGTTATTTTAAAATCATTTTCTTTGAAATTCTTTTAAAAGAGTTTCCAAGAAAAATAAGTGTGCATTAGAGAACCTTAATGTCTCATCTGGATGATCAAGGCAACAGCGCTTCCAGAGGCTCGGATCAAATCTCCCACAGATAAAAAGCAGCTTTGAACAAAACCAAGCCAAAAAGTAAATACTTTCATCAAAGGCAGCATCTGTATACTTGCGGGAACTAGACACCTGACTTTGTAATGGCCGTCACAGAGAGATACTGCATTCACAAATGATCTCCCAGTTGCCAAACACTTTAATTCCCCTCCCACTCCCACACTGGCCTCTCTGTCCTGGGCCTCCTCCACTGTCAGAGTGAGGCCCAGCACAAATTGGAGGAACAGCACCTCATATTTCGCTTGGGCAGCTCACACCCCAGCGGTATCAGTATTGATTTTTCTAACTTCAAGTAGCCCCGGCATTCCCTCTCTCTCTTTTCCTCCCCCACCCAAGTCGCACCAGCTTCTCGTTCTCACCCAACAACTGACAATGGCCTGTTTCCTTTATTATCGGGTTTTTTTGCATATCTTTCGTTCATTATTCTTTTTTCTCTCAACATCATTGCCTATGTCTCTCGTTTCCCTTTATCGTGGCTTTTAGCCCGAAGACGGGTCTCGACCTGAAACGTCGCCCATTCCTTTTCTCCAGAGGTGCTGCCTGAGCCGCTGAGTTACTCCAGCCTTTTGTGTCGATCTTCACAAATGTTTAGTTAGTGTAGTTTAGTGCCGAGGTACAGTGAAAAGCTTTCTTCGTAAGTAATAGGAGCTAAATTTTGGCCATTCAGCCCATCAAGTCTACACTGCCGTTCAATCATGGCTGATCTATCTCTCCCTCCTAACCCCATCTCCTGCCTTCTCCCCATAACCCCCGACACCCGTATTAATCAAGAATCTATCAATCTCCACCTTAAAAATATCCATTAACTTGTCCTCCACAGCCTTCTGTGGCAATGAGTTCCACAGATTCCAAAGAAATTCCTCCTCATCTCCATTCTAAAGGAATGTTTTCTTGCTCTGAAGCTGTGGGCCCTAGTCCAAAACTCTCCCTCTAGTGGAAACATCATCTCCACATCATGAGGTTGGTGGGATTAGTCCTATTAGTGGGATAACTAATCGCAAATTTATACTTTTATTGGCACTTCAAAATTACTAACTGCTTCTGCATATCTCAATAATTTACACATGATAATTCAAGATTTATGCTTGACATTTCAACTACATATCTAAAGAACAGTTAAAGCCAGGTTCATAATGATAGTTTTATTGTATAGAGTCATAGAGAGTGTCAATAGACAATAGACAATAGGTGCAGGAGGAGGCCATTCGGCCCTTCGAGCCAGCACCGCCATTCAATGTGATCATGGCTGATCATTCTCAATCAGTACCCCGTTCCTGCCTTCTCCCCATACCCCCTGACTCCGCTATCCTTAAGAGCTCTATCTAGCTCTCTCTTGAATGCATTCAGAGAATTGGCCTCCACTGCCTTCTGAGGCAGAGAATTCCACAGATTCACAACTCTCTGACTGAAAAAGGGTTTTCCTCATCTCAGTTCTAAATGGCCTACCCCTTATTCTTCAACTGTGGCCCCTTGTTCTGGACTCCCCCAACATTGGGAACATGTTTCCTGCCTCTAACGTGTCCAACCCCTTAATAATCTTATACGTTTCGATAAGATCTCCTCTCATCCTTCTAAATTCCAGTGTATACAAGCCTAGTCGCTCAAGGCTTTCAATCTTATTGAAACATATAAGATAATTAGGGGATTGGACACATTAGAGGCAGGAAACATGTTCCCAATGTTGGGGGAGTCCAGAACAAGGGGCCACAGTTTAAGAATAAGGGGTGGGCCATTTAGAACGGAGATGAGGAAGAACTTTTTCAGTCAGAGAGTGGTGAAGGTGTGGAATTCTCTGCCTCAGAAGACAGTGGAGGCCAGTTCGTTGGATGCTTTCAAGAGAGAGCTGGATAGAGGTCTTAAGGATAGCGGAGTGAGGGGGTATGGGGAAAAGGCAGGAACGGGGTACTGATTGAGAGTGATCAGCCATGATCGCATTGAATGGCGGCGCTGGCTCGAAGGGCTGAATGGCCTACTCCTGCACCTATTGTCTATTGTCTATTGTCTAACATACGATAGTCCCGCCATTCCGGGAATTAACCTAGTAAACCTACGCTGCACGCCCTCAATAGCAAGAATATCCTTCCTCAAATTTGGAGACCAAAACTGCACACAGCACTCCAGGTGTGGTCTCACTAGGGCCCTGTACAACTGCAGAAGGACCTCATAGAGTCGTTACAGTGGGGAAACAGGCCCTGCAGTCCAACTTGTCTATATTGTCCAACATGTCCCATCTACACTAATCCCACCTGCCTGCGTTTGGCCCATATCCCTCTAAACCCGTCCTGTCCATGTACCCGTCTAAATGTTTGTTAAATGTTGGGATAGCCCCAGGCTCAACTACCTCCTCCGACAGCTCATTCTACACACCCACCACCCTTTGTAAGTGTAAATTGTCCCTAGTGGGTGTAGGACTGTGTTGCTGTGTGGGGATCGCTGGTCGGCGTGGTCCCGGTGGGCCAAAGGGGGCTGTTTCCATGCTGTATCTCTAAACCAAACGCAAGGGTCTCGGCCCTGAAACGTCACCCATTCATTCCTTCCATCCAGAGATTCTGCCCGAGTTACTCCAGCGTTCTGTGTCCATCTTTGGTTTGAACCAGCATCTGCAGTTCCTTCCGGCACAACTTTCTATGACATCTGCACAAGTTCTGGCCCTTCCACCATAGTTTCAACAATCCAAACTCCAACCCTCCTGCTTCAAATTCCCTCACACAACAGCAAGTTTGGGCCCCGTATCTGAGGAAGGATGTGCTGGCTCTGGAGAGGGTCCAGAGGAGGTTTACAAGAACGATCCCAGGAATGAGTGGGTTAACCTATGATGAGCGTTTGGCGGCACTGGGCCTGTACTCACTGGAGTTCAGAAGGTTGAGGGAGAGACCTCAAATGAAACTTACAGAATAATGAAAGGCATAGATAGAGTAGATTTGGAAAGGATGTTTCCACTGGTGGGAAAGTCTAGGACCAGAGGTCACGGCCTCAGAAAGGAGGTGAGAAGGAACTTCTTTAGTCAGAGGGCAGTTAACCTGTGGAACTCATTGCCACAGAGGGTTATGGAGGCCAAGTCAGTGGATATTTTTAGGGCAGAGATAGACAGATTCATCATTAGAACGGGTGTCAAGGGTGATGGGGAGAAGGCAGGAAAATGGGATTAGGAGGCAGAGATCAGCCATGATTGAATGGCAGAGTGGACTCGATGGGCCGAATGGCCTAATTCTACTCCTATAACTTGTGAACCTTTTGTTTTCTCAGCCTCTTGGGTCTTTTTCAGATTCTCCTTAAAAACCTTTTGGCACGATGACAAATTTCTTGTTCGACAATTGGGCGGGAACGGTGACGCGGCGGTAGAGTTGCCGCCTTACGGCGCTTGCAGCACCGGAGGCCCGGGTTCCATCCTGACTACGGGCGCTGTCTGTACGGAGTTTGCACGTTCTCCCCGTGACCTGCGTGGGTTTTCTCCGAGATCTCCAGTTTCCTCCCACACTCCAAAGACGTGCAGGTATGTAGGTAAATTGGTATTTGTGTAAATTGTCCCTCGTGTGTGTGTAGGATAGTGTTAATGTGCGGGGATCGCCGGTCGGTGTAGACTTGGTGGGCCGAAGGGCCTGTTTCCGCGCTGTATCTCTAAACTAAACAACTGGTCCCAGGAACCCCATGTCAACACGCCTTTAACTGTTGTATAAAGTAACCGTGGAGAGTTCTAATCTTCTCCAGGATACATCTCTATCTTCACTTCATTCTGGCTGAAAAAGATATATCGAGATAAAGCGTTTTTTTACAAATATTATGTGCTTTGGAGCTATGAGTTCTTTAGTGATTTGAGGTATAATACCTGCAGTGGAGCCAACACCAAAAGTTGCAGGGGGAGGTGAAGAGAAACCCTTTAAGCTGAGCATTAAACGAAGATCATTGCAACGTGTGGTCAGCAGATAAGCAAAAACCACAGGGGATTGAGTTCACCCAGCTAATCAGTCCAACCTTTGAAGAAAAGCATCCCCCTCGGTCTCCTAGTATAAGAAAATAACTGCAGATGCTGGTACAAATCGATTTATTCACAAAATGCTGGAGTAACTCAGCAGGTCAGGCAGCATCTCGGGAGAGAAGGAATGGGTGACGTTTCGGGTCGAGACCCTTCTTCAGACCCCTCGGTCTCCTGTTGGCTTTGAGCGTGTTAGTTGACATCTATATACTACATATACTAAATACTAAATATATACTAAATATATACTATATAAATGTATACGAAATATACTAAAAACACTAAATATATACTAAATAAACTATATAAATATATACTAAATATATACTAAATATACACTATAAATATATACTGAATATATACTAAATATATACGATATAAATGAATACTAAATATACTAAAAATACTAAATATACTATATACTAAATACTAAAACTCTCGTTCATTTGTTTGTTTGTTTGTTCCTGAACGACAGGCAAAACGGTACAGGAGGAGGGAGGAGGGGGGGGGGGGGGGAGGGAGGGAAGGGAAGGGAAGGGGAGGGGGGGAGGGAGGGAAGGGGAGGGAGGGAAGGGGAGGGGGAGGAGGGGGGGGGAGGGAGGGGGGGAGGGAGGGGGGGGGAGGAGAGGGTGCTGCACCAATGCAGGAGAGGCTTGGGCACAACAGGTCCACTTGGTCTAGTTCCTGATAAAAGACAAGTGTTTAACGTATATCTATTATTTCAGACTTCAACTTGATCTAATAAACTACTGCAGAATTTGCATTCCTGGCCCCAATACTCTCTGAGAAAATGGCTCTTTATAATAAAAGAGAGGTTGGAGGAAAGACTCTATTCCTTGGAGTGCAGGAGGATGAGGGGTAATCTTATAGCGGTGTACAAGATCATGAGAGGAATAGATCGGGTAGACGCACAGAGTCTCTGTCCCAGAGTTGGGGAATCGAGGACCAGAGGACATAGGTTTAAGGTGAAGGGGGAAAGATTTGGCAAGATTTGGAAAGAAACATCGGGATAGTCCCAGCCTCAACTACTTCCTCTGGCAGCCTGTTCCATACACCCATCCCTGCCCTTAGTGTGAAAAAACACCCCTCGGATTCCAATAAATCTTTTCCCCTTCACCTTAAACCTATGTCCTCTAGTCCTCGATTCCCCTACTCTGGGCAAGAGACTCTGTGCGTCTACCCAATCTATTCCTCTCATGATTTTGTACACCTCCATAAGATCACCCCTCATCCTCCTGCGCTCCAAGGAATAGAGACCCAGCCTGCTCAGAGACAGACAATTAAGATCTCTCGCCTAGAATAGATTTGGATCCAGGGATGAAAGAATATAACTGTCTTTGAACGTGTGAATCGTAGAAACAGCAGCCATTGGAAACACGGTCTGAATAATTAGATCTTAATGTAGACAGTTGGTTATTGATTGATGTAAATCCAGCATTCTTAAATTCGTTGAGAAACTGTCATTCTGTTAATAATTCACGATTCAATAATGAGACGGGAAAAGAGATGGGCAGGAAAATTATGGAAAGCCAGGCTTTATGAAAAAGAAACAAAATTGAAAAATAAAGCAGAGATAACTGTGGAAAAAGGGGGGATTGTGTCAATTTGGCTGAAACTCTGCCAATTGTCAACTAAGTTTTATCAGTGCAACGTGGCCATCAGAAAGCAGTAATTAGATTTGTCCTGCGCCATTAATGGGATTCGGAATGTTGCCTGCGTTTCAAGGTGGGCAAACGTTTGCAAAAGTTATCCTAATCTAAACAAAAAAAGTTGCTTATTGAAGGCCGATTGGGGGGGAATTGCTGGGAGAATTGCTCCAGGTTAGAAACTGTTCGTTCATTTAAGACGCGCGTGCCGATGATGCCACAGACGTTAGTTTTCATATTGTCATCTTCTTACTTCGTTTTCCAATGTGATGTGCATGCAGCATTGTCTACAGCCCGATTGCAAAAGGTGAAGGTGGATCATTAAAATATGATGATTGTCAAGTGAATGAAAAAGATTGCTGATCTAATTGGTATAAAAATAATGTGGATACCCTCTCCTGATGCTTGATAACATTGCTTTCCTTGAGATTTATTTCTAAAAATGGCACATGCAAGTTTGCTTATTTTCTGTCAGTGTTGGGTAAACTTTACGAGCTCTATAGTTTTTGAATCTCCAACATTAGACCCTTTGGGATTTGCCTCCACTTCCCCACTGCATATAACTCCATGGACTCTTGTGATGTTCAGATGCAAAGGTAAACTAATACAAGATTCCACGGAATTTCATGACCGTTCATCCCCGCCCCTTCCAATCCCCTTCATTGTCTCAATTTCACAGGATTGGCACTGGATGGAGTGGATGTGGAGAGGATGTTTCCACTAGTCCCCGGAGTGATGGATCTTTTGTGATGGGCCAGCCTTTCCGTCTATGCTTTGAAGAACTCAATAGACAATAGGTGCAGGAGTAGGCCATTCGGCCCTTCGAGCCAGCAGCGCCATTCAATGTGATCATGGCTGTTCATTCACAATCAGTACCCCGTTCCTGCCTGCTCCCCATACCACCTGACTCCGCTATCTTAAAGTGCTCTATCTAGCTCGCTCTTGAAAGCATCCAGAGAATTGGCCTCCACTGCCTTCTGAGGCAGAGAATTCCACAGATTCACAACTCTCTGACTGAAAAGGTTTTACCTCATCTCCGTTCTAAATGGCCTACCCCTTATTCTTAAACTGTGGCCCCTTGTTCTGGACTCCCCCAACATTGGGAACATGTTTCCTGCCTCGAACGTGTCCAATCCTTTAATAATCGTATGTTTTAATAAGATCCCCTCTCATCCTTCTAAATTCCACGTATACAAGCCTAAGACTTTATAAGCGTATCCAAACTCAAGAGTTTATAAACTGCTTGTTGGAGAGGTATTCCCAAGGTGTTCTCATCATCCAAACACACAATGCATGCAATGGAACACCAATCCAAGATAGACACAAAATGCTGCATTAACTCAGCGGGACAGGCAGCATCTCTGGAGAGAAGGGTCGAGACCCTTCTTCAGGTCAATACAAGTTATACTGCCAACCTTCAATAGCACACACCAGGAGGTTGAAGAAATTGAATGGAATGGTATTAATAAGTTATTATCTACGCTGCTTCAAGTACTGGCAAGGTGCACATGGTTTGAATGAAGAAGATTTGATAAAAAATAATTTCTAGTTCTGCCTTTTAAAAAAAAAAAGTTTTATAACAAATACTTTATTCCAAAACAAAAACAAACATACAAAGTCGTCACGCGATCAGATCAAAAGCTGCCTGTATCGGCAGTTCGCAAACAAAACAATTATCAAATTAAAATTCCGCCAACCTTGTCAATAATACATTCGACCCCCCGCGGCGACCGCCGTTCACGGAAGGCCTCCAGCGTCTCCGTGGACACCGCGTGTGCGTGTTCCTTCCCTCTCCAGGGGCACGCGGGCACGGACGTAAACCCCGGAAGAGGACCCGCTTGGACCCGCGAACGGCCATCTTGGCCAGGCCCAGGTGCAGACCGACAGGGAGATCGCCCGCCTCACCCTCCGCCTCCCCCTCCCCCACCCCCCTCCCCCTCCCCCCACACACCTCCCTCCTCCCTCCCGACCCTCCCCCACCCCCGTCCCTCCCGACCCTCCCCCACCCCCGTCCCTCCCGACCCTCCCCCACCCCCCCCCCTCCCGACCCTCCCCCCTCTGTACCGGGTGCCCAAAGTTCTGGCTCGGTGCTTTTGGTTGAAACTGAACGTGGCGAAAGGATTTCTCAGGCTGTGTGCAATTGAAGGTTCTCAGAAACATAGAAACTAGGTGCAGGAGGAGGCCATTTGGCCCTTCGAGCCAGCACCACCATTCATCATGATCCCGGCTGATCGTCCACAATTAGTAACCCGTGCCTGCCTTCTCCCCATATCCCTTGATTCCGCTAGCCCCTAAAGCTCTATCTAACTCTCCTTTAAATTCATCCAGTGAATTGGCCTCCACTGCCCTCTGTGGTAGAGAATTCCACAAATTCACAACTCTCTGGGTGAAAACGTTTTTTTCTCACCTCAGTTTTAAATGGTCTCCCCTTCATTCTAAGACGGTGTGGCCCCTGGTTCTGGACTCCCCCAACATTGGGAACATTTTCCCTGCAGTAGTCAAATTATTTACGCTCAGTGATCCAGCTCTGGGATTTTCCTTCAGTTGCTCTTTGTGTGTTCAGTTCAATTCGCCACATCAACAATTCACCTCACCTCCTCCGTGCCACGCTGGTCAACCTGAGGAGCACCTTCAGCAACAGACTGATCCCACCAAGATATAGCACAGAACGCCACAGGAGATCCTTCTACCCTGTGGCTATCAAACTGGACAACTCCTCCTCCCCCCTCTGTCTTGGGGTAGACTGTCTCTCCTCTCCCCCCACCTCCCCACCCCAATCTTTGCACATCCCCCAAGCCTTTCCACTCATCACTTTAATTTCATATTTCATGTATCTTGTGTTTTGTTACTGTTGGCAGAACAATTTCCCTCCTGGGATAAATAAAGTTGTCACAGTCTGTCCTGTTCACTCACCTGCCAGCCACGCCCACCACATTAAGCCAACTCCCCTCACCTGTTCACTCACCTGCTCCAGATCACCAATCAAGGCAGCATATAAACCCTTCCTGCGCGCGCACACGCACACTTTGCCAGATTGTTCTTAGCCCTCATGCAAGACTCTTCAGCATTCTCTCTCGGACTGATTTCCGGTTGCCGACCCTGCCCGCTCCCGACCTTCATGCCTTGTCGTAGCCCTGGTTAATGCCACAGTCTTCTGTCCCCGACCACGAGCGGGTAGAAAATAAGCTCATTCTAAAACTACTTCCTTGGTTCTGTGTGCTGCATTTGGGTCTACCTGCGGTCCGTTACAAAGGTTATATCGCATTGTATTGTAAGTAGTCTGGTATTTCTTTTTGTTTTGGAGATACAGCACGGAAACAGGACCTTCAGCCCACCGACTCCACGCCGACCAGCGATCCCTGCGCACTAACACAATCCTACACACACTAGGGACAATTTACAATTAACCTACAAACGTGTATGTCTTTGGAGTGTGGGAGGAACCCGGAGATTTTGCTTCCCTTTCCCGTGACTTTCCCTGTGAAGATGGTTCTCCACCCGAAACGTTGCCCATTCCTTCTCTCCAGAGACGCTGCCTGACCCGCGGAGTTACTCCAGCTTTTTTGTGTCTATCTTCGGTTTAAACCAGCACCTGCAGTTCCTTGCTGCAGGTGGGCATGTGGAAGCTGGGCTGGTGTCACAGACGGAGGTGGGAACATTTACAAATAGGGCTGAGGAAACACTGGCGAGACGTGAACACATAATTTTGCATTTTTCTTCATGGAAGATGGCACAAAGGCCCCTCGGAGAAAGAATATAAAACCAAGAATCCGGTGCAAATGAGGATATAAAAGAGATAAGTATTAATAAAAATATATAGTTGGTGAAATTAATGAGCCTAGGAACTAATGAATCCCAAGGACCTGATGATCCACACTTTAGTGTTTTAGAAGTGGTTATTGCAGCAATAATAAATGCTTTGGTTATCAACTTCCAAACTTTCATACATTCCAAATAGGTTCCTCCAAATAGGAGGCGAACAAATGCAGACTCTTGCAGAGAGTGCAAGAGGAAACGGGCCCTTCAGCCCAACGTGCCCATTGGCCACGTGTTCCATCTGCACTATCGAGCAATAGTCGTTTATTTGTCACACACACATAAATGTGCAGTGAAATGAAAAATTACCCGCAGTTCAACAATAAGACCAATAAGAATAATCAATAAAAATGTTATAACACATACAATCATAAACTAACACCAAACAAAAGAAACATCCATCACAGTGAGTCTCCTAAGTCCCACCTGCCTACATTTGGTGCGGATGGGGCATGTTGGTCGGCATGGGAAAGTTGGGCCGAAGGGCCTGTTTCCACCCTGTATGAATCCGCACACAGAGACGGGGTAGGAAAACTCCGAATTGTACAACAGCCACAACCTTGTTGCATAGCGGAGCAATCTCAAGGGGCCAGATGGTTTACTCCTAATCCCATCCCTTCTGATTTTTAGATCCTTATTAACATTGTTTGGAGAATAATGTAGCCATTGGTTAAATGCTTAGCGACCTTTGGGTCGGCACGGTGGCGCAGCGGTGGAGTTTCGGCCTCAGAGACCCGGGTTCCATCCCGACTACGGGTGCTGCCTGAACGGTGTTTGTACGTTCTCCCCGTGACCCAGGTGGGTTTCCTCGCACACTCCAAATGACGTGCGGGTTTGTCAGTCTATAGGCTTGGTATAATCCCCAGTGTGTGTAGGATGGCGTTAGCGTGCGGGGACGTGCTGGTCAGCTGTGGAATGAAAGGCCCGTTTCCTCGCTGTATCTCTAAACCAAACTGAACCTGTGAAGTCTGTTATAATTGGAGAGCCACCAAAAAGTAAATCAGTAAATTTCATGAAGGAAACATTTTTCCAGAAGCTTTGGAAGACCATTATCTTTACCTGCATATTTTATAAATGCAAAATATTCAGATGAATGGAAGTTGATTGTTCCATAAGAGAGGACTTCTATTCAAGGTGTAGAAGAAAAAGGTTGTGGGGAGATATTTAAATTCTCGTATTGAATTGCATATTTAATGGCCGTATCTTTTAATATTCTTGGTGTAATATTCCTTTCCCTCAAAGTCTTTGTTGTGAAAACATCTGGCACACAATCATTCAGAACATCAAACCTTCTCTTTCAGTACCTCAGTTTCTTTGTAGTTCAAGGACATTCCTGGAGGTATTGCAAATTCTCAAAGACTGTTTTGTATGAATTCCTAAAGGATCTGAGCAGAGTTTTGAACGTGGCTCCATCGAAAACCACAGCCTAGTTGGAGCCTCTTTTCAACCTCCCAAACCACCTGGAGACAAGAGGTTTATTTCTTTATATATTCCGATAGCAATCTCTGTGCCAGACTCTGTCTTTACTCAGGATTCATTTCACAAAGAAGTGCAGTTGCCAAAGCTAAAAGAACTTCGTAACTTAGACAATAGACATTAGACAATAGGTGCAGGAGGAGGCCATTCGGCCCTTCGAGCCAGCACCGCCATTCAATGTGAGCATGGCTGATCATTCTCAATCAGTACCCCATTCCTGCTTTCTCCCCATACCCCCTGACTCCGCTATCCTTAAGAGCTCTATCCAGCTCCCTCTTGAATGTATTCAGAGAATTGGCCTCCACTGCCCTCTGAGGCAGAGAATTCCACAGATTCACAACTCTCTGACTAAAAAAGTTTTTCCTCATCTCTGTTCTAAATGGCCTGCCCCTTATTCTTAAACTGTGGCCCCTGGTTCTGGACTCCCCCAACATTGGGAACATGTTTCCTGCCTCTAACATGTCCAAGCCCTTAATAATCTTATACGTTTCGGTAAGATCTCCTCTCATCCTTCTAAATTCCAGTGTATACAAACCTAGTCGCTCCAGTCTTTCAACATATGACAGTCCCGCCATTCTGGGAATTAACCTAGTATTCCGGGAATTACCCTAACTTCAGGGTAATCTTTATTTTATCTAACAGCTTGGTGAAGGGGTGTCTGCACTTGGGGACCATGTCTAATCTCGCAAAAATGTGGTGTTACCCAGGATTGAGTGGGTTAACGTACGATGAGCGCTTAACGGCACTGGGCCTGTGCTCGCTGGAGTTTAGAGGGATGGGGGGGTGGGGGGGACCACATTGAAACGCACTAAATAGTGAAAAGCTTGGATAGAGTGGAGAGGATGTTTCCACTAGTGCGAGAGTCTAGGACCAGAGGTCACAGCCTCAGAATTAAAGGACGTTCCTTTACGAAGGAGATGAGGAGGATTTTCTTTAGTCAGAGGGCAGTGAATCTGTGGAATTCATTGCCGCAGAAGGCTGTGGAGGGCAAGTCAATGGATGTTTTTAAGGTGGAGATTGACAGATTCTTGATTAGTGCGGGTGTCAGGGGTTATGGGGAGGAGGCAGGAGAATGGGGTTAGGAGGGAGAGATATATCAGCCATGGTTGAATGGCGGAGTAGACTTGATGGGCCGAATGACCTCATTCTGCTCCTATCATGTATGAACTTTCCAGCCGACATTTTCTGGTGTCACAATGTCATCCTGGGGGAAAAAACTAAGCAAGAAACACCACAACTTGATTCGGAAGACAACACATGATGACAATCCAGCCATTTACAATGTACAGGTGCAAGGCAATAGACAATAGACAATAGACAATAGACAATAGGTGCAGGAGTAGGCCATTCAGCCCTTCGAGCCAGCACCGCCATTCAATGCGATCATGGCTGATCACTCTCAATCAGTACCCCGTTCCTGCCTTCTCCCCATACCCCCTCACTCCGCTATCCTTAAGAGCTCTATCCAGCTCTCTCTTGAAAGCATCCATCGAACTGGCCTCCACTGCCTTCTGAGGCAGAGAATTCCACACCTTCACCACTCTCTGACTGAAAAAGTTCTTCCTCATCTCCGTTCTAAATGGCCTACCCCTTATTCTTAAACTGTGGCCCCCTGTTCTGGACTCCCCCAACATTGGGAACATGTTTCCTGCCTCTAATGTGTCCAATCCCCTAATTATCTTATATGTTTCAATAAGATCCCCCCTCATCCTTCTAAAAGGCAAGGTAAAGCCAGCAAAGTCTCATCATGGATAGTCCCGAGGGTCAACAATGAGGTAGATAGTAGTTCAGCACTGCTCTCTGGTTGTGGTAGGATGGTTCAGTTGCCTGATAACAGCTGGGAAGAAACTGTCCCTGAATCTGGAGGTGTGCGTTTTCACGCTTCTGTACCTTTTGCCAGAGGGGAGATGAGGGAGTGACCGGGGAAATTTGGTTGAAGATTGTAGTTTACCAACTAACTATAATCATAATGGGTATAATAAATTAATCTCGCAGTAGGGGAGGGAGTGGAGTGATCATTAAAGTCTGAAGAAGGGTCTCGACCCGAAACGTCGCCCATTCCTTCTCTCCAGAGATGCCCCCTGTCCCGCTGAGTTACCCCAGCATTTTGCCTCTACGTATAACTTGTTGATTAAAATGGATGCCTGATTCTGGCTGTGCAAAGCGACATTGATTATATCTGTGAAGCATCTTCTTGGATAAAGGACGGAAGTTTAGAGACTGGCGATTAATGAAAGTCCATTAAAATAAATTAGTTTGTGCAGTCGTACTGTGCATTGACAAGCGGGCCTCTCTCATGACAATTACCAATGTGGTAAATTATTCCATCATCTGCTTGGGCTCCAGGGCTAATAGAGACGATTGCACATTATTAAACTCCCAATGAGCCATTGCTCCATCCTTCCCCATCCATCTCATCAATTCCTTCAATATCTGGGTGGCCTATTGAGTGCTTCATGGGTCTATTTTCTCACATTCCTCACATAAGCAATCACAGCGATGGAATCGAGCCGGCCATTATCAGCGGTAATAATGATCTTCAGGGATGAAACTAGTTTCCCGGGGCCGGCTTCGAGGCCCAGGGATGACACGCGTGAGTCACAATACGTTTGCGCGGCTCAGATTTGCTGAATTGCTTAACGGTCGCTTCAAGGTTAGAGGGAGTTTGCTCCTTTTGTATCGCCGTGGGTAAACAAACCCAACTGGTCAAAGGAGCAAACGGGACCATTAACGGGAAACATTAACCACGTTTCTCCAAGGCTCGGTGTTAATGAAATGGAATTAAAAGTGAAACGCACCCTGCAAATAAGACGGCAGAAGCAGGATTTTGATTGCAATGCGATGTTCTTCTGACTTTTAGATTTTTTTTTTAGTTTAGTTTAGAGACACAGCGCGGAAACATGGCCTTGGGCCAACCGAGTCCGCGCCGACTGGCGATCCCCGCACACTAACGCTATCCCACACACACTGGAGACAATTTTTACATTTATACCAAGCTAATTAACCTACAAACCTACACGTCTTTGGAGTGTGGGAGGAAACCGAAGATCTTGGAGAAAACCCACGTGGGTCACGGGGAGAACGTACAAACTCCGTACAGACGGCGCCCGTAGTCGGGATCAAACCCGTGTCTCTGGCGCTGTGAGCACTGTAAGGCAGCAACTCTACGGCTGGTGTTAATGAAATGGATTTAAAAGTGAATCGCACTCTGCAAATGAGATGGAAGAAGCAGGATTATGATTGCAATGCGATGTTTTCTTGACTCTTAATTTTAAATTCTGATGACTTGTTCGTACCCAGAACATTTGTAATTCTTGTACTTTAAAATGGAACGTAGAACAGTACATCACAGCAACAGGCCCTTTGGCCCACAATGTTTGTTCTGAACATGATGCCAAATTAAGTTGAACCCATGATCCATATCCCTCCATTCTCCGCATCGTCATCTGCCTATCTAAAAACCTTAAATGTGACCATCATTTCAGTGGGAATGAGTGGGTTAACATATGATGAGCGTTTGTCGGCACTGGGCCTGTACTCACTGGAGTTTAGAAGGATGAAGGGGGACCTCATTGAAACTTACCGAATAGTGAAAGGCCTGGATACAGTGGATGTGGAGAGGATGCTTCCACTAGTGGGAGAGTCTAGGACCAGAGGCCACAGCCTCAGAATTAAAGGACGTTCCTTTAGGAAGGAGTTGGGAAGGGATTTCTTTAGTCAGAGGGTGGTGAATCTGTGGAATTCTTTGTCACAGACGGCTGTGGAGGCCAAGTCAATGGATATTTTTAAGGCAGAGATAGATAGATTCTTGATTGGTACGGGAGAGATAGATCAGCCATGATTGAATGGTGGCGTAGATTTAATGTGCGAATTACCCTAATTCTGCTCCCATCACTAATGAATCTATGACTTTCATATCTCCTTCTACAACCTCTTTGCTCCTGTACTCAAATCCTCTCGTAATAAAGGCCCACATGCCATTAGCTTTCTTCACTGCCTGCTGTACCTGCACGCTTACTTTCAGTGACTGGTGTACAAGGACACCCATGTCTCGTTGCACTTCCCCCTTTACCTAATCTGAGACCATTGAGATAATAATCTGCCTCCTTGTTTTTGCTGCCAAAGTGGATAACCTAACATTTGACTACATTATACTTCAGATGCTGGCTCGAAGGGCCAAATGGCCTCCTCCTGTACCTATTTTCTATGTTTCTATGTTAACCATCCCTGTTAGCATATTCCAGATACCCACCGCTCTCTGTAAAAGAAAACATGACTGCACAATCATCTTAAAACCTTTCCCCTCTGACCTTAATGCCAAAACTCTCGAGTGTTTGACATTTCCACCCTGGAAAAAAGATTTGGACTATCTACTCATGTAGAAAGGAACTGCAGATGCTGCCGTGTACTGAAGATAGACACAATGTGCTGGAGTAATTCAGCGGGTCAGGCAGCATCTCTGGAGAAAAAGCATGGGTGACGTTTCGGGTTGGGACCCTTCTTCAGACTCAAACGTCAGTCTGAAGACTGAAGAGTGGTCCTAACTTCTGAAGGATGGTCCTAACTACCAGTTCAGAATCTTGTCTAGGTTCAATAGACCAAGTAACAGCAAAACACAATGCTGTAGTTGCTCAGCAGCTCAAATCGAATCTGTGCAGGGAATGGATGGCAGTGATTTGGGTGAAATGCTAAAGAGGGATCCCAACACAAAATATTACCTCTCCATTGCCTCCACAGATGCTGCCTGACCCACTGACTTACTCCTGCACATAAACACTATCCTACACACACTAGGGACAATTTACATTGAGACCAAAGTCAATTAGACTACAAACCTGTGTGCCTTTGGAGTGTGGGAGGAAACCGGAGCGCCCGGAGAAAACCCACGCAGGTCACGGAGAGAATAGCGCCCGTGGTCAGGATCGAACCCGGGTGTCAGGCGCCATGAGGCAGGATCTCTACCACTGCGCCACCGTAATGTTTAGGCAGAGGATGTGAACGTTGGACAACATAGAACTGGTATGAATGAGCGATCGGTGGTCAGCACGGACTCAGTGGGCTGAAGGGCCTATTTCGCTGCTTGTATCTCTAGAGCACCAAGGATTTTCAATCAGTGTTGCTGCTGTTTTTTGAGTTATATGGGCTGGCCATCCTCTAAAGATTATTAATTTGTTCCGTTGCTTCAATAAGCAGCTTGCGTTACAGATGGATTACTCACTCGGATCTCATTTTATTTTCCACTTTCCTGCTAATTGTATTCTGAAAATATTCTTCAATCTGCTCATCAGCGGCAGTGAAATAGCTTGCTGAAGTGAAATCAGCATTTGATTTCCTTCACACTTGAGGGTATATTTGTTCTTTTGCATTACCTAAGTACTATTCTTGGCATTCGGTATCTGTAGATGCATCGGACAGAAGGCTTTCGGCCTGCCCCAGGCATTTTTTCCCACTTTAATTATCATCATTTATAATTTAAAATTTCTATTTTTCCCTGAACTTTTCATTTGGCTCAGGAGTGGATATCTTTCTCCACCATATGTCGGCACGGTGGCGCGGCGGTAGAGTTGCTGCCTCACGGCGCCGGAGACCCGGGTTTGATCCCGACTGCGGGTGCTGTCTGTACGGAGTTTGTACGTTCACCCCGTGACCTGCCTGAGACATCCTCCTGCTCTCCAAAGACGTACAGGTTTGTACGTTAAATGGCTTGGTATAATTGCAAATTGTCCCCAGTGGTGTGTGCGCGACAGTGTTAGGGTGCTGTCTTGTACGGAGTTTGTACGTTCTCCCCGTGACCTGCGTGGGTTTTCTCCGGGTGACAATGGACAATAGGTGCAGGAGTAGGCCGTTTGGCCCTTCGAGCCAGCACCGCCATTCAATGTGATCATGGCTGATCATTCTCAATCAGTACCCCGTTCCTGCCTTCTCCCCATACCCCCTGACTCCGCTATCCTTAAGAGCTCTATCTAGCTGTCTCTTGAACGCATTCAGAGAATTGGCCTCCACTGCCTTCTGAGGCAGTGAATTCCACAGTTTACATTGATGGCAAAGTGTAGGTGCATTGTGAAACCTAAACCAACTCAGACTGGACAGGTCTTACTCTTAAATTCCTTTGTCCACTTTCGTGAGAGAGCTGAAAAATGATTTGATATAAATAAGCCATTCAAAATTACACCGGGAAGCCAGCGTGACGATTTTTTATATAAAATACTCCAAAGGCAGGTCTGGCAACTAGTGATGAAGATAATTGTGTTCTATTCATGGAATGTGATGCTATGAAACTAAATGCGTGAGAGGGCGATGGGATCGAGTCGAATAGCAGCTTTCAATAGGGGAGAGAGATAAATATTTGAGGGACAGATTGAATAGACCTTTCATTGAGCCATCAGAAATACAATCAGGCGGATGGAAGCCTTTTATGCCACCTCATTCTATGGAGGAGGTTGGGTCTTTAAAGAGAAATTCCACAATGATTCTAGACATGCAAGTTCTGTCAGAATTTCATAAGACGGCTGCTTACAATAATTGAAGTGATTTTTAGAAAAGTATTGAAGTTGGAATAAGACGTTTAACCTGCTCGGAACCGATGGGACGATGGAGGCACAGTGGTAGAGTCACAGTGGCCCCGACTATTCACAATCCCAATTCACACTTTGTTGCCATGCTGAATAGGGCACAGAGAAGGTTTACGAGGATGTTGCCAGGACTAGAGGGTCTGAGCTATAGGGACAGGTTGAGCAGGCTGGGACTCTAGTCAATAGACAATAGGTGCAGGAGGAGGCCATTCGGCCCTACGAGCCAGCACCGCCATTCAATGTGATCATGGCTGATCATTCTCAATCAGTACCCCGTTCCTGCCTTTTCCCCATACTCCCTGACTCCGCTATCCTTAAGAGCTCTATCTAGCTCTCTCTTGAATGTATTCAGAGAATTGGCCTCCACTGCCTTCTGAGGCAGAGAATTCCACAGATTCACAACTCTCTGACTGAAAAAGTTTTTCCTCATCTCAGTTCTAAAAGGCCTGCCCCTTATTCTTAAACTGTGGCCCCTTGTTCTGGACTCCCCCAACATTGGGAACATGTTTCCTGCCTCTAATGTGTCCAACCCCTTAATAATCTTATACGTTTATTCCTTGGAGTGCAGAAGGATGAGGGGTGATCTAAGAGAGGTGTGTAAAATCATGAGAGGAATAGATCGCGTAGACGCACAGAATCTCTTGCCCAGAGTGGGTGAATCGAGGACCAGCAGACATAGGTTTAAGGTGAAGGGGAAAAGATTTATTAGGAATCTGAGGGGTAACTTTTTCACACCGAGGGTGGTGGGTGCATGGAACGAGCTGCCAGAGGAGGTAGTTGAGGCTGGGACTATCTCAAAGTTTAAGAAACAGTTAGGCAGGTACATGGATAGGACAGGTTTGGACCAAACGCAGGCAGGTGGGACTAGTGTAGCTGGGACATGTTGGCCGGTGTGGGCAAGTTGGGCCAAAGGGCCTGTTTCCACGCCTTATCTCTCTTTGACTCAATGTTTATGGTGGATGTTTATGTTAACTTTTATGTAGTTGTGTGTCTTGTTGCTTTTTTTCCGTATGGCTGTATGGTAATTCGAATATCACTGTACCTTAATTGGTACACGTGACAATAATGGACCTTTGAACCCTTTGACTCTAAGCTAGCATAGAAACATAGAAAATAGGTGCAGGAGGAAGCCATTCAGCCCTTCGAGCCAGCACCGCCATTCATTGTGATCATGGCTGATCGTCCCCCATCTGCAGTTTCTTCCTACACAAACTCGGTTAGAACTTTGATCAAGTTAGTCAGAGGATCATAAGAGGGGAAAGGTTGTAATAGGAATCTGAGGGGCAAAATATTCGCACAAACAGGGCATGGTGGCGCGGCGGTAGAGTTGCTGCCTCACAGCGCAGGAGTTCCGGGTTCCATCCTGACTACGGGTGCTGTCTTTACGGAGTTTGTACGTTCTCCCTGTGACCTGCGTGGGTTTTCCCCGGGTGCTCTGGTCCCCCCCACACTCCAAAGACGGACAGGTTTGTAGGTTAATTGGCTTTGGTATAAGTGTGAATTGTCCCTAGTGGGTGTAGGATAGTGTTAGTGTGCGGGGACCGCTGGTCGGTGGGCCGAAGGACCTGTATCCGCGCTGTATCTCTAAACTAAACTAATCTAAACTAACGACCAGGTATGCTGCCTGGCCCGCTGAGATATTCCAGTAACTCCAGTAACCTTTTGCAATAAAAACAATATTTAACAAGAGAGGTGTCACAAAGTGCTGGAGTATCTCAGCGGGTCAGGCAGCATCTCAGGAGATAAGGAATGGGTGACATTTCGGGTCGAGACCCTTCTTCAAACAACAAGAGAGGGATTGATATTAAAGTTTGTGCGGCGAGGATTAAGTGTGCTAAATTCATTGTTCTATATCTCTTCACATCATCGCCCATATCTCTCGTTTCTCTTTCCCCGGACGAGTCTGAAGAAGGGTCTCGACCCAAAACATCACCCGTTCCTTCTCTCCAGAGACGCTGCCTGTCCCGCTGAGTTACTCCAGCATCTTGTGTCTGTCTACCTGAAGTGTACTAAATTCCCTCTAGTTGATTACTTTTTACCCTGAGTGACAGAGTTACACTGGTTGTGTAATTGCCCTTCATCTTAAGATCACAGCAAGTGCCTGATGGTGCTAAGGATTAAAGTGTTTCAATAGACAGGTACGAAGAACCAAAACCAAAGACACCCACTGATAAAATGGTAATTTCACCTTCTGAAACTTCTGCACACTGATTCAATACCTCACTTGGCAACAGAGGTTGTTCATGAATGCATTTATTCACAAAATGCTGGAGTAACTCAGCAGGTCAGGCAGCATGTCGGGAGAGAAGGAATGGGTGACGTTTCGGGTCGAGACCCTTCTTCAGACTGATGTCAGGGGGGCGGGACAAAGGAAGGATATAGGTGGAGACAGGAAGATAGAGGGATGATTTGTTGGATCCGCTGGCTGGTGGGGTGGAAGGTGAGAACGAGGGGGATTCTGTCCTTGTTGCGAGTGGGGGGAGGGGGAGCAAGAGCGGAGCTGCGGGATGTAGAAGAGACCCTAGTGAGAGCCTCATCTATAATGGAGGAGGGGAAGCCCCGTTTCCTGAAGAATGAGGACATCTCTGACGCCCTTGTGTGAAACACCTCATCCCGGGCGCAGATGCGGCGTAGACGGAGGAATTGGGAGTAGGGGATAGACTTTTTGCAGGGGACCGGGTGGGAAGAAGTGTAGTCCAGATAGCTGTGCGAGTCAGTGGGTTTATAGTAAATGTCCGTCACTAGTCTGTCACTTGTTCATGAATGCTATAGTTTAGTTTAGAGATACAGCACGGAATCAGGCCCTTCGGCCCACCAAGTCCGCATCGACCTGCGATTCCCGCGCACTAACTCTACCCTGCACACACTGGGGACTATTTTACAATTTACCGAAGCCGATTAACCTACAAATCTGCACGTCTTTGGAGTGCGGGAGTGCGGGAGGAAACCGGAGCACCCGGAGAAAACCCATGTGGTCACAGGGTGAACGTACAGACAGCACCCGTAGTCGGTATCAAACCTGGGTCTCTGGAGCTATGAGGCAGCAACTCTACCGCTGCGCCACCGTGCCGCCCGGAATCCCACAGATCCCAATCCCAAATCCACTGCTCTACTTTTCATCGAGATCCTTCATTACTCTTTGGGCTTGAGTTTGGATTCTTGCAACCACAGGACTTGTGCAGGTATTAAAGGAACATGTTTATTTTCCATCTACCATGGAGGGTGGCACGGAGGGTGGCACGGTGGCATTGCTGCCTCACAGCGACAGTGACCCGGGTTCCATCCCGACCACGTGTGCTGTCTGTACGGAGTTTGTACCATCTCCCCGTGACCTGCGTGGGGTTTTCCCCCGGTGCTCCAGTTTCCCCCCACACTCCAAAGACGTGCAAGTCTGTAGGTTTAATTGGCTTCTGAACATTGTGAATTGTCCCCAGCATGTGTAGGATAGGGCTAATATACAGAGATCGCTTGTCGGCATGGACTCGGTGGGCCGAAGGGCATATTTCTATGCCATATCATTAAACTAAACTTGTTCTTCCCCACTCACTGGTCCATTTATGATGTTGGCTGCCACTTCATCTTCAAAAGCACATTTGTTCTCCTTTTTCCCGCTTAGTCTCTGCGAAATCATATCTATACACTAAAACTCTCGTTTGTTCGTTTGTTTGTTCCTGAACTACAGCCAAAACGCTACACGATAGCGCGATCATTCTAGGCCCACCTCACTCACCGACGTCCCTTTGGTGCTAATGGAAGAAGTTTCATTGAAATTGGTGTTATGTTTTTCAAGTTATTCACATTTTAAAGTTTAAATCTATCTCATGGGGAAGGAGGGGGGAGGGAGGGGGTGGGAGGGGTGGAGGGAGGGAGGGGGAGGAGGGAGGATAAGGGGGGGTTGAGGGGATGTAGACGGGGGAGAAGAAGGGGGGGAGGGGGAGGGAGAGGGAGGGGGGTGGAGGGGTTGAAGGGGTTGAAGGGTGAGAGGGAGGGTAGGAGGGGAGGGGGGAGTGGAGGGAGGGGGGGGGAGTGGAGGGAGGGAGGTGGGAGGGATGGAGGGAGGGAGGGGGGAGGGAGGGGGGAGGAGGGAGGATAAGGGGGGGTTGAGGGGATGTAGAGGGGGGGGAGTGGGAGGGAGGGGGGGGAGGGAGGGAGGGAGAGGGAGGATAAGGGGGGGTTGAGGGGATGTAGAGGGGGGGAGTGGAAGGGGGAGGGGGGGGAGGGGGAGGGAGGGGGGGGAGGGAGGGAGGGAGAGGGAGGATAAGGGGAGTTGAGGGGATGTAGAGGAGGGGGAGTGCAAGGGGGGGAGAGGGAGGGAGGGAGGGAGGGGGTGGTGGAGGTGTTGGAGGGGAGAGGGGGGAGGGAGGGGGGAGTGGAGGGAGTGGGAGGGAGGGGGGTGGTGGTGTTGGAGGGGAGAGCGGGGAGGGAGGGGGGAGTGGAGGGAGTGGGAGGGAGGGGGGTGGTGGTGTTGGAGGGGGGAGAGGGGGGAGGGAGGGTGGGAGGGGAGGGGGAGTGAAGGGAGGGGGGGAGGGGAGGGGGAGTGAAGGGAGGGGGGGAGAGGGAGGGAGGGGGTGGTGTGGGGGTTGGAGGGGTGTGAGGGAGAGTGGGAGGGGAGGGGGTAGTGGAGGGAGGGGGGGAGGGGGAGGGGGAGAGGTGAGGGTGCTGCACCAATGCAGAAGAGGTTTGGGCCCAACCTGGTCCAGTGATTTTCTAAATGCTTGTTTATCCACATCCTTTCTGATGGAGAAACAAGAACTGCAGGTGTTGATTAACACACAAAAGGACGCAAGATGCTGGGGGAACTCGGCTGGCTGGCAGCATCTCTCTTGGAGAACCTGGACTGGTAATGTTCTGGGTCGAGACCCATCTTCAGACTCAACAATTCAACATTTTATTGAGACGTGTTTTCTGCCCAACTGGTCAATAGTTCCATTATTTCCTTTTTTTTGCCTCCTTTCGTAAATAATGTCACAAACTGTCAACCATGTGGGAAAGAGAACAATAAAAAGACAATTGCCTTTGTTTGCTCTGGAACAGAAAATCAGCGCCATTATTTGGCTGTGGGGAGAGTGATCGGAGTTTATTTAATTCTGTGGCACAGCAGACAGCAATCGCGGGTAAAAGAAATATTCTTTTCACAGCAATTGAAAAGATGTTCATGTCAAAAATTTACATTGAAAGAAATTGACTCCAATTTCTAAAGCCACGTAAAACCCTGAATCTCTTTGAATCGTTGGGGAAGACACAGTTTTGTGGTTTTGAAAGAAGATTTAACACTTTTAATTCTGAAATATGGTTTCTTGCCCAAGGATCTCTTTTAATACGGCTCTTTTTTTGCTTTGTTTTTTTTAGTTTTAGTTTTAGAAATACATTAGGTAATAGACAATAGGTGCAGGAGGAGGCCATTCGGCCCTTCGAGCCAGCACTGCCATTCAATGTGATCATGGCTGATCATTCTCAATCAGTACCCCGTTCCTGCCTTCTCCCCATACCCCCTGACTCTGCTATCCTTAAGAGCTCTATCCAGCTCTCTCTTGAATGCATTCAGAGAATTGGCCTCCACTGCCTTCTGAGGCAGAGAATTCCACAGATTCACAACTCTCTGACTGATTTTTTTTTTCCTCATCTCAGTTCTAAATGGCCTACCCCTTATTCTTAAACTGTGGCCCCTTGTTCTGGACTCCCCCAACATTGGAAGTGTGGAAACAGGCCCTTCGGCCCATCGAGTCCACCACGACCAACAAATTCCCTGTGCGCCAGTTCTTCCCCGCACACTCGTGACAATTTACAGAAGCCAATTAACCTACAAACCTGCACTTTTTTGGCATGCGTGAGGAAACCGGAGAAAACCGACTTTTACACTATTATGTGCAGGAGAAAATCTACGGATGCTGGTTTACATCGAAGGTAGACACAAAATGCTAGAGTAACTCAGCGGGTCGGGCAGCGTCTCTGGAGAGAAGGAATGGGTGACGTTTCGGGTCGAGACCCTTCTTCAGACTGATGTCAGGGGAGGGGGCGGGACAAAGATTGGATGTAGTCGGAGGCAGGAAGACTAGTGGGAGAACTGGGAAGGTGGAGGGGATAGAGAGGGGAAGCAAGGACTATCTGAAGTTGGAGAAGTCAATGTTCATACCGCTGGGGTATGAGCTGTCCAAGCGAAAAACACTATTATGGTTCCCTAGCATTACAGTTATTAATGTATTGAATTATTGATCGTTATATATTTATCTGTGTGTAGGAAAGAACTGCAGATGCTGGTTTAAATCGAAGGTAGACACAAAATGCTGAAGTAACTCACCGGGACAGGCAGCATCTCTGGAGAGAAGGCAAGAAGGAATGGGTTATCTGTGTGTTATTGCCTCTACGAGCAATAGTAAGAATTTCTACGTTAGTAAGAATTTCATCATTCTGTTGCCAGTAAATAATGGCAATAAAAATTGACTCTTAACTCTTGAAGTAACAAGGTGAGAACATAAATTGTCAAGGCACTTGGATCAAGTGCTGATCAATAAATTGAGGATAGGAGGTCTCTTGTCAGTATAGATGTGATGTTTCTGTGCTGTAGGGGAAAAAAACCTGCAGATGCTGGTTTAAATCGAAGGTAGACACAAAATGCTGGAGTAACTCAGCGGGTCAGGCAGCATCTCTGGAGAGAAGGAATGGGTGACGTTTCGGGTCGAGACCCTTCTTCAGACCATGTTTCTGTTCTGTATGATTCTATGAGTCCAAGCACATTCGCATCCTGAAACTCTCTAAAAATTATTGGGTATTAATTTTAGTTGGAAAGGGTGCAAGGAAGATTTATAAGGATGTTGCCAGGACTTGAGGGTCTGAACTATAGGGAGAGGTTGAGCAGGCCGAGAATTAATTCCCTGGAACGCAGGAGTATGAGGGGTGGTTTTATAGAGGTGTACAAAATCATGAGGGGAAATAATCAGTTGGACACACAGTCAATAGACAATAGACAATAGACAATAGGTGCAGGAGTAGGCCATTCAGCCCTTCGAGCCAGCACCGCCATTCAATGCGATCATGGCTGATCACTCTCAATCAGTACCCCGTTCCTGCCTTCTCCCCATACCCACTCACTCCGCTATCCTTAAGAGCTCTATCCAGCTCTCTCTTGAAAGCATTGCCTTGAGTAGGGGAGTCAAGAACCAGTCTCTTGCCCTGAGTAGGGGAGTCAAGAACCAGAGGACATAGGTTTATGGTGAAGGCGGGAAGATTTTATAAGAATCTTAAGGAGTGACTTTTTCACGCAAAGGGTGGTGGGTGTATGGAACGAGCTGACAGAGCAGGTAGTTGAGGCAGGGACTATCGGAATGTTTAAGAAACAATTAGGCAGGTCTCGACCCGAAACGTCACCCATTCCTTCTCTCCAGAGATGCTGCCTGACCCGCTGAGTTACTCCAGCATTTTGTGTCTAGGTACATGGATCGGACAGGTTTGGAGGGATATGGACCAAACGCAGACAGGCATTGTATCTCACGCTGCCTCGGCAAGGCCAGCAGCATAATGAAGGACCAGTCGCACCCCGGCCACTCCCTCTTCTCCCCTCTCACTTATCAGCTGAAAGGTACAGAAGTGTGAAAACGCACACCTCCAGATTCAGGGGCAGTTTCTTACCAGCAATTGCGAACTCATTCAGGCAAATGAACCATCCTACCACAACTAATCCTGAACTACAATCTACCTCTTTGGTGACCCTCGGACTATCCTTGATCGGACTTTGTTGGCTTTACCTTGCATTAAACGTTATTCCCTTAACATGTGTCTGAACTCTGCAAATGGATCGATTGTGACCATGTGTTGTCTTTCTGCTGACTGGTTAGCACGCAACAAAAGCTTTTCACTGTACCTCGGTACACGTGGCAATAAACTAAACTGAACTGACCGGATGGGACGAGTGTTGATGGGACATGTTGGCCGGTGAGGGCAAGTTGGGCCGAAGGGCCTGTTTGCACACTGTGTAAGTCTATGACTCCATCAAAAATAGATTTTCTCTGAAAGCAACAATCTCTCGGGCAGAAAAGTACAGTATTTCCATTAAAATGATGTAGAGAAAAAAATATATTCCGTGGCCTTCTGTAGTCTTCATCAATTACATTCCACTTTTCCCAGCATCAGAGCTGTGTACTGCAGCCCTGTTCAAAGGAGCTCACATCTGTGGAGGTTTGTTTGAACTGCTGAGCACCACTGATCTCTTTGACTTCCTGAAGGCTCTGCAACAATTGTCAAAGAATTTAATGAAATTTCAGAACGGCAGCTTCAAAGTCTTCTTCCAAGCCAGAGCTTTTCTGTCAGTCTACTCATAGAAACATAGAAACATAGATGCAGGAGTAGGCCATTCGGCCCTTCAAGCCTGTACGCACCGCCATTCAATATGATCATGGCTGATCATCCAACTCAGTATCCCGTACCTGCCTTCTCTCCATACCCCCTGATCCCTTTAGCCACAAGGGCCACATCTAACTCCCTCTTAAATATAGCCAATGAACTGGCCTCAACTACCTTCTGTGGCAGAGAATTCCACAGACTCACCACTCTCTGTGTGAAAAAAAAAGTTCTCATCTCGGTCCTAAAAGACTTCCCCCTTATCCTTAAACGGTGACCCCTTGTTCTGGACTTCCCCAACATCGGGAACAATCTTCCTGCATCTAGCCTGTCCAACCCCTTAAGAATTTTGTAAGTTTCTATAAGATCCCCCCTCAATCTTCTAAATTCCAGCGAGTACAAGCCGAGTCTATCCAGTCTTTCTTCATATGAAAGTCCTGCCATCCCAGGAATCAATCTGGTGAACATTCTCTGTACTCCCTCTATGGCAAGAATGTCTTGAATTCTGGTTGTTTTTGTTGGTTGGTCTACGGTTTTTTTTCATTTCAAAAATTCGACCAACATCATTTCCGTTTATTTTCGTTGGCGCTCTCCGATTTTCTTTGTTTCTTCTAAGTATCAATGCTCGTTAAAACTTCTGCGCGGATACACCTCTGAGTCAGATGATGGCCATTGCACTGCGGTGGTTACGTGGAGGCAGTGAAACATAGGAACAGAGAAAATAGGTGCAGGAGGAGGAGGCCATTTGGCCCTTCGAGCCAGCACTGCCATTCACTGTGATCGTGGCTGATCATCCACAATCAGTAGACGATCACAATCTGACTGAAGAAATTCCTCCTCATCTCCTTCCCAAAGGAACGTCCTTTAATTCTGAGGCTGTGGCCTCTGGTCCTAGACTCTCCCACTAGTGGAAACATCCTCTCCACATCCGCTCTCTCCTGGCCTTTCACTATTCAGTAAGTATTTTCTCACCCTCAATAACAGGGCTGATGTACAGCACTTTGGTCAACGTGGGTTGTTTTTAAATGTGCTATACAAATAAAATTGACTTGACTTGACGACTTTTCCATGTTGGTATGAGCTGCCTATATTCCTGACCCCTCATGTGGCAAGTGTCAGAGGTTATGGGGAGAAGGCAGGAGAATGGGGTTAGGAGGGAGAGATAGATCAGCCATGATTGAATGGCAGAGTAGACTTTTTGGGCTGAATGGCCTATTTCTCCTCTCAACTATGCAGGAAAAATGTTCCCGATGTTGGGGGAGTCCAGAACCAGGGTTCACACAGTTTAAGAATAAGGGGTAGGCCATTTAGGACTGAGATGAGGAAAAACCTTTTCACCCACAGGGTTGTGAATCTGTGGAATTTAGTGGAGGCCAATTAACTGGATGCTTTCAAGAGAGAGTTAGATTCAGCTCTTAGGGCTAACGGAGTCAAGGGATATGGGGAGAAAGCAGGAACGGGGTACTGATTTTGGATGATCGGCCATGGACATTTTGAACGGCGGTGCTGGCTTATAGGGCTAGATGGCCTACTCCTGCACCTATTTTTCTCTGTTTCTACGTGCAATGTTTCTATGAACTTCAGACTGAGAGTCAGGGGAGAGGGAAAATGTGGACTGGTGAGGTGTGAAAATGACAGACCTCATCCATCCGAATGGCCTAATTCTACTCCTACTCCTCCTTATAACCTGATGCTGATCATTGCTTTGACACTTTTAATTTCCTAAGTGGATTGTCGATGTAAAATTTTACAAGTTATCTTGACAAAAAAAAAGTGATTAGATTGAAGACTGGGAGAGTAGAACGAAAATCACATAGTAAAGACCATGGGATGAAAAGAACATTATAACATTGACATGACTTACTACTAGTCTTGAAACAAAAAGCATCAGAATCATTCATTCTTACCCTGAATCTCCTGAATAATGAACTGTTCATGCTTGATGTGTGATATATTGTCAACATCAAACCTGCGTCATTAACAAGCTGCGAAACAAAGTAGTTATACTTTGAAAGAAAAGTATTTGTTTTTATTTTAGTGCAGTTTAGAAATACAGCGCGGAAACTGGTCCTTCGGCCCACCGAAGAGAGACACAAAATGCTGGAGTAACTCAGCGGGACAGGCAGCATCTCTGGAGAGAAGGAATGGGTGATGTTTTGGCTCGAGACCCTTCTTCAGACTCGACCCGAGATGCTGCCTGTCCCGCTGAGTTACTCCAGCATTTTGTGTCTCTCTTCGGTTTAAACCAGCATCTGCAGTTCCATCCTACATAATACCACAGAGCCAGGCAGTCAATCTGAGGAAGGGCCTCGTCCCAAAACGCCACCCATTCCTTCTCACCAGAGATGCGGCCTGACCTGCTGAGTTACTCCAGCATTTTGTGTCTACCTTCAGTTTAAACCAGCATCTGCAGTTCCTTCTTACACAATATGTTGACATAGATTGGCTTCAGGATTACTGCACTCTCAGCAGTGTTTCTTAAACTAATTCACCCTTGAGACTTTATCACAACATTTCATTCACCCTGGACTAAATTTCCTTATGTTTTTTGATAATTTTCGTCTTATTCTCCCTTGTGTATAATTTTATATATTAAGTCATTCAGCCTTCATGCCCCCCTCTAGTTTCATTCACCCATGCGTGGACCATTCACCAGTTTAAGAAGCACTGCTCTAATCAACACAGAAAGCCAAAGGTGTCACAAAATGCTGGTGTAACTCAGCGGGTCAGGCAGCATCTCAGGAGAGAACGAATGAGTGACGTTTCGGGTCGAGACCCTTCCTCAGACTGATCAGTCTGAGGAAGTGTCTCGACCCGAAACGTCACCCATTCCTTCTCTCCAGAGATGCTGCCTGACCCGCTGAGTTACTCCAGCATTTTGTGACACCTTCGATTTGTACCAGCATCGGCAGTTATTTTCCTACACAAAAAGCCAAAGGTGTTCCCTTCACTGAAACACCACAGAAATCAGAGATTATTTCATTCTGCAGCCACTTGAAATGGCCAGGAATTGCAAGTCCGGCACAAGGAATCAATCAACAGCAGAACCACTCAATGGTTTGTGTTGCATTGAAAGATTTACTCGGACTCTACAACCTTTTCGAGTTCTTAAACTGTGCTTTGGGGGGATAGATTTATGTGTGGCTTAAATGATGAATGGATTCAGTCCTTATTGTCGGTCGTGCTGAGTCTCACTTCTAACCTGGCTTGCAAGATTGCAACTTCTAACCTGGCTTGCAAGATTGCAACTTCTAACCTGGCTTGCAAGATTGCAACTTCTAACCTGGCTTGCAAGATTGCAACTTCTAACCTGGCTTGCAAGATTGCAACCGTAATGGAAATGGCAGCAAAAAATGCTAAGGAATGGGGGCATCACGGTGGCGCAGCGGTAGAGTTGCTGCCTCACAGCGCCAGAGACCCAGGTTCCATCCCGACTGCGGGTGCTGTCTGTACATATTCCCTGTGACCTGCGTGGGTTTTCTCCGAGATCTTTGGTTTCCTCCCACACTTTAAAGACTTACAGGTTTGTAGGTTAATTGGCTTGGTATAAATGTAAAATTGTCCCTAGTGTGTGTAGGATAGTGTTAGTGTGCGGAGATCGCTGGTTGACACGGACCCGATGGGCCGAAAGGCCTGTTTCCGTGCTGTGTCTCTCGACTAAACTAAACTAATTTCAGCCACAACCAGGCAAATAGCTGACTGCTGATAGATACAAAGTGCTGGAGTAACTCAGCAGGTCAGGCAGCATCTCGTTAACACCTCTTCGCCAGCCAACAATGGACCATTATGGGCTCCACTATTCCCTGGTCATCCTTTATAGGCCCTGATTTGTTCTGGCCACTCCTCACCTCCAGTTTCCTCCCCTCTACTTTCAGTCTGTAGAAGGGTCTCGACCTGAAACGTCACCTATTCTTTTCTCCAGAGATGGTGCCTGTCCCACTGAGTTACTCCAGCATTTCGTTATCTACAGCTGGACATAGGAAAATTGGACAAAGTTCACCATGAGGAGGAATTTCTTTAGTCAGAGGGTGGTGAATCTGAGGAACTCATTGCCACAGACGGCTGTGGAGGCCAAGTCATTGGATATTTTTAAGGCAGAGATGGATAAGTTCTTGATTGGTACGGGTGTCAGGGGATGTGGGGAGAATGCAGGAGAATGTGGTTAGGAGGGAGAGATAGATCAGCCATGATTGAATGGTGGTGCGGTCTTGATGGGCCGAATGGCCTAATTCTGCTCCTATCACTTATAACATTATGAGGTGCAAGTGAACCTCTGTCTAACCTGAAAGGACCGTCGAGGTCCCCGGACAGAGTCGAGGTAGGAGGTAAAGGGACAGGTGTTGCATCTTCTGCAGTTGCAGGGGAAGGTACCTTGGGAGGGGCTGATTTGGGTGGGAAGGGGATGAGTTAACCAGGGGGTTGCGTAGGGAACGGTCTCTGCGGAAGGCGGTGGAGATGGGAAGATGTGACTGGTGGTGGGATCTTGGAGTGTCGGTTCCCAGTCTGGGCTCAGGATGCCGTTACCAATCCCAAAGGGCTTGGCCTGAGGTTGTCTACAACCCTTGGGGAAAATGGACTGCTGTTCATCACTGCTGATCGACATCTATCCCTCTCTCTACCGCATGTAATGTGGATGTGAACGGGTGTTGGATGGGGCTTGGTTTGTGATGTTCTTCAACAGAAAGCCTGTTAAACAGTCGAGTCCAAAGCTGCAGATGCTGGGCACAAAACGCTGGAGTGACTCAGTGGGACAGGCAGCATCTCTGAAGAGAAGGAATGGGTGACGTTTCGGGTCGAGACCCTTCTTCAGACTGAATCTAAAGGTGCATCCGATTGAGCGCCACCTGGGTGAGTTCCAGAGACAGGTGAGTGACCTCAGGAGATGGGAGGGGGAAACAGCCGAGAGGAATAGAACAGAAATGTTGGCGTGCCGCCTCTTGGGCACCTGCTTTGTATTCTACATGAAGCAGCTGTGCCAAGGATAATAGCTCCTTGCCATACACACTGATACGTGCAAGAGAGACAACGCACCTTTGTGCCGCACGCCACAGCTGTTTGATTGGGTTAATTAGACGGGACATACGGAAGCACAACAGGGGCAGCGACTGATAAGATGTCATCCAAACACGTCGCCTTGCCAAGAGGCAATGGTGTTTCATTGTCAAGTGTCCCAGATAGAACAGTGACATTCTTAATTGCAGCAGCACAACACAATGTGGAAACATCGCACTCTGTAAACAGGATAATAAACGATAAAGTGTGTGTGTATATATACACATACTCACATATACACAGATACACAGGTCATATATATACACACACACACACACATATATAAACACAAACGTATACATGCACACATACTATATATATATATAATTTATATATATAGCCACAAATATTTACACACGCACAAATATTTACACACACACAAATATTTACACACACAAATATTTACACACACGCACGCACGCACTCACGCAAACACATATACACACACACACACATATACATCATACACACATACACACACACACAAAAATACACACACACACACACACACACACACACACACACACACACACACACACACACACACTCACTCACTCACTCACTCACTCACTCACTCACTCACTCACTCTCTCTCTGCTGGAGTAACTCAGCGGGACAGGCAGCAGATCTGGAGAGAAGGAATGGGTGATGCCTGAAGAAGGGTCTCGACCTGAAACATCACCTATTCCTTCTATCCAGAGTTGCTGCCTGTCCCGCTGAGTGTGTCTATCTTTGGCTTAAACCAGCATCTGCTGTTCCTTCCAACACGCGCACACACACAAATATATATATCTATATGTCGATGAAGATGACCATACCCTGAACTACAGGGAGAGGTTGAGCAGGCTGGGGCTCTATTCCTTGGAACACAGAAGGATGAGGGGTGATCTCATAGAGGTTCAGTTTAGTTTTAGTTTAGAGATACAGTGTGGAACCAGGTCCTTTGGCCCACCGAGCCCACGCCGACTAGCGATCCCCACACACTGGCACTATCTTACACACTAGGGACAATTTTACAATTTTACTAAGCCGATTAACCAACAAACCTGTACGCCTTTGGAGTGTGGGAGGAAAGCGAGGATCCCGGAGAAAACCCACGCAGGTCACGAGAAGAATGTACAAACCCCCAAAGAGACAGCACCCATAGTCAGGATCGAACCTAGGTCTCTGGTGCTGTGAGGCATCAACTCTACCGCTGCGCCACCCTGCCATTCATTATAAAGGCGTATAAAAGCATAAGAGGAATTGATCGGGTAGACGCACAGGGTCCCTTGCCCAGAGTAGGGGAATCGAGAACCGGAGGAAGTAAGTATAAGGCAAAGGGGAAAAGATTTAATTTGGAATCTGAGGGGTAACATTTTCACACAAAGGATGGTGGTTGTATGGAACGAGCTGCCAGAGGAGATGATTGAGGCAGGTACTTAGTTTAGGGATACAGCGCGGAAACAGGCCCTTTGGCCCATCGGGTCTACGCCGACCAGCGATCCCCGCACATTAACACTATCCTACACACATTAGGGACAATTTTTACATTTTACATTTACCAAGCCAATTTACCTACAAACCTGCACGTCTTTGGAGTGTGGGAGGAAACCGAGGATCTCGGAGAAAACCCACGCAGGTCACGGGGAGAACGTACAAACTCCGTACAGACAGCGCCCGTGGTCGGGATCGAACCCGGGTCTCCTGGTGCTAAGTTTGCTGTAAGGCAGCAACTCCATCCGCTGCGCCACCGTGCCGTACCAACGCAACTTTTAAGAAACATTTTGGTAGGTACATAGATAGGACAGGTTTAGAGGGCGAAACGCAGGCAAGTGGGACCAGTGTAGCTGGGACACGTTGGTGGTTGTGGGCAAGTTGGGCCGAAGGGCCTGCTTCCACGCTGTATCGCTCTCTGACTCTATGAAGACATCAGTAAGTTTCAGCACACCTTGCCTCATTTAATTGAAGGGAAATGGTAAAGTCCCAGCTGGGAGGTAACTTTGAAAAGGGCATGTAGACCTGATGTGCAGAATTGCTTTTGAAGCTTTCAGCCAGCTACCTAGCATTCAAAGCGCTCAGATACATTAAACTCACAGCAGGTTGAAATCTACACATCGTGTAGGTAGCAGGTACTTCGATATCAGTACACCTTTTCATAGCGATGTTATATTCTGAATAAGATTATATGCCAAGGACTTAACTTCACATAACGCTGCTCCAGTTAGCGATCAGGTTAAGAAACTTGAAGGAGTGCCTGTATCTTAACAGAACACCGTCCTCCAGAATAAAATACATTAAAAATTCCGCCTGAGATTTATTTTCTGATCTACTTACTGATTCATTCCAGTGGTACCTCCAGTAAAACCTCCTGATCGTGTTCAAAGAAAATCCACTTATCCCCGTCTTCTGTCTAAGCAAGATCCACCCTCCGTCCCTGGAGGTTGGAGTTAATGGAATGATTTCTCTGCATCTCCCTCTTTGTTCACCTCATTATCTTTCTATTACGTACCCCGTGTACAAAGCCCTGGCACGGCTCTCAGAGCCCATATGGTCTCCCGCTGAGCAGTAATGGATTTAATTTTCCCGATTGTCAGGAAACAGAAATAGTTTTCTCAATCTGGTGAATTCTCAACCTTTGTGTAAGGTCTTTCTGCTTTGGTTCTAGGTTAGTTTAGTTTAGTTTAGTTTAGAGATACAGTGTGGAAACTTGCCCACACCGACCAACTTGCCCACACCGACCAACTTGCCCAATCTCCATTAGGCCCACCAGCCTATATTTGGCCCATATCCCATTAAACTTGTCCTCTCCAGGTACTTGTCTATTTAGTTAAGTTTAGTTTAGAGATATAGCGCGAAAACAAGGCCTTCGGCCCACCGAGTCCACGTCGACCAGCGATCCCCGCACACTAACACTGTCCTCCACTAGGGACAATTCACATTTATACCAAAGCCAATTAACCTACCAACCTGCACATCTTTGGAGTGTGGGAGGAAACCGAAGATCTCGGAGAAAACCCAAGCAGGTCACGGGGAGAACGTGCAAACTCCATACAGACAGCACCCGTGGTCGGGATCGAACCTGGGGCTCTGGCGCTGTGAGGCAGCAACTCTACCGCTGCGCCACCGTGCCGATAAATCGCACTATATTGGCTAACTTCGCCGCTTAAACAACCTCAACTTCTACAAGATATGAAACATTGGCCAATTTCATTTGAATACATCCCACCGTGCTTCTGTTTTTATAAATGGGGTCAGAGAGTCATAGAATCATACAGTGTGGAAACAGGCTCTTCTGCCCAACTTGTCCATGCCGACCAACATGCCCAATCTACTTCCACCTGCCTGTAGATGGGAGATGTTGGGTGGTGTGGTCAAGTTTGGCCCAAGGGTCTGTTTCCATGCTGCACCACTATGGCTCAGTTCCCAAGCTGGAACTATTGACTATTGATTCTGTGACTCTGTGACTCCTTGACTATGACTCTATCTCTATGTCTCTATAACTATCTCTATTTCTCAATGCCTCTATGTCTCTACGTCTCTCTGTCTCTATAGGGCCCGTCCCACTTTAGGCGATTTTAAGGAGAGTGCCGGTGACTAGGCTGTCGCCGACAGTTCGCCAGGGTGTCGCGGGCATAATCGTGAGGAGTCTTCCAAGAATCGTAGTGGATCTCAGCGCGTTGCTGAGAAATCAACCGGAGTGAAATTTCTCGGCGACAGCTGGCTTGTCGCCAGGCATCGTTGCTTATTGCGGGCGCTGTCTGTCGCGCGCTGTCCCCAGGTTTGCTAGGTTCTCTTAGATGCATTTAGAAGCACATAATATTAAAATAAGCAAAGTAATTTCAAAATACCATAAAATGCTTGTGTTTAACCAATTTATTTACCATCAGGAGGTGCAGATCCTGAGCAAGCAAGATCATGAGGGACCCCTGCCACCCCAGTAAAGGACTGTTCCAGATGCTACGATCAGGCAAACGCCTCCGCTGTCACGCTGTGAAAACGGAGAGGATGAGACGGAGTTTCTTCCCACAGGCCATCAGGACTGTTAACTTTTATAACTCCAGAGACTAAATTTTTGTCTACACTATAGTAACTTATTAACTTTTTTTATATGCTGTAACTGTAATTCTTTTTTTTGCACAATCCGCAGGCATTCCCACTTTCATTTCACTGCACATCGTGTATGTGTATGTGACAAATAAACTTGACTTGACAGGTAGATTGGAGGCGACAGTTTGACGGTCAGGTAAGCATGGGAATTTTCGCGATGTTTATGGCCATCAGCCATTACATTTAAAGTGGACTCCCAACCCAGATATGCAACGCAGAAACCAGATATGCATCTCCCGTACATTTTCAAAGAATGTCCACACACTTTTCACAAAAATCCACTTAACCACTTACATTTTTTTAAATTTTAATACAGCTATTAGTAAACTGGAAGTCAATCCAGTTTATGCCTTGTTCCGTGAAGCTTGGTTTTTAAGTAACCCATGCAAGATGTTATATTTCAAAACTCTCAAGTACTTACCGACTTGTCAGTGATTTCAGCAAAAATGAAGACGCCGGAGAAGCATTGACAGCGTGGGAATTTCGCAATGTTTCCGAAGACGGTGTAATCTCGACCTGACTCGGCATTGTCGTGGTCATTGTCGTCGGGTAAAAGAAAATTTTGGCGATCTACTACGACTTTGACAGTCGCCGGCAGTCGCCTAATAAATCGCCCAAGTGGGATGGCCCTTAGGTCTCTATGTCTCCATGACTCTATGATTCTGTCTCTCTGTGTCTCTGTTTCTCTGTGTCCCTGTGTCTCTGTGTCTCTGTGTCTCTGTGTCCCTGTGTCCCTGTGTCTCTGTGTCCCTGTGTCTCTGTGTCTCTGTGTCTCTGTGTCTCTGTGTCTCTGTGTCTCTGTGTCTCTGTGTCCCTGTGTCCCTGTGTCTCTGTGTCCCTGTGTCTCTGTGTCTCTGTGTCTCTGTGTCTCTGTGTCTCTGTGTCTCTGTGTCCCTGTGTCTCTGTGTCTCTGTCTCTGTGTCTCTGTGTCTCGATGTTTCTGTGTCTCTGTGTCTCTGTGTCTTGATGTCTCGGTGTCTCTGTCTCTTTGTCTCTGTCTCTGTGTCTCTGTGTCTCTGTGTCTCTGTGTCTCTGTGTCTCTGTGTCTCTGTGTCCCTGTGTCCCTGTGTCTTGATGTCTCGGTGTCTCTGTCTCTGTGTCTCTGTCTCTGTGTCTCTGTGTCTCTGTGTCTCTGTGTCTCTGTGTCCCTGTGTCTCTGTGTCTCTGTGTCCCTGTGTCTTGATGTCTCGGTGTCTCTGTCTCTGTGTCCCTGTGTCCCTGTGTCCCTGTGTCTCTGTGTCTCTGTGTCTCTGTGTCCCTGTGTCTTGATGTCTCGGTGTCTCTGTCTCTGTGTCCCTGTGTCCCTGTGTCCCTGTGTCCCTGTGTCTCTGTGTCTCTGTGTCCCTGTGTCTCTGTGTCTCTGTGTCTCTGTGTCTCTGTGTCTCTGTGTCTCTGTGTCTCTGTGTCTCGGTGTCTCTGTGTCTCGGTGTCTCTGTGTCTCTGTGTCTCTGTGTCTCTGTGTCTCGGTGTCTCTGTGTCTCTGTGTCTCTGTGTCTCGGTGTCTCTGTGTCTCTGTGTCTCTGTGTCTCTGTGTCTCTGTGTCTCGGTGTCTCTGTGTCTCTGTGTCTCTGTGTCTCTGTGTCTCTGTGTCCCTGTGTCCGTGTGTCTCGGTGTCTCTGTGTCCCTGTGTCTGTGTCCCTGTGTCCCTGTGTCTCTGTGTCTCTGTGTCCTTGTGTCTCTGTGTCTCTGTGTCTCTGTGTCTCTGTGTCTCTGTGTCTCTGTGTCTCGGTGTCTCTGTGTCCCTGTGTCTGTGTCCCTGTGTCTCTGTGTCTCTGTGTCTCTGTGTCCCTGTGTCTCTGTGTCTCTGTGTCTCTGTGTCCCTGTGTCTCTGTGTCCCTGTGTCCCTGTGTCCCTGTGTCTCTGTGTCTCTGTGTCTCTGTGTCTCCGTGTCTCCGTGTCTCCGTGTCTCCGTGTCTCCGTGTCTCCGTGTCTCCGTGTCTCCGTGTCTCTGTGTCTCTGTGTCTCTGTGCCTCTGTGCCTCTGTGTCTCTGTGTCTCTATGCCTCTATGTCTCCATGACTGTAATTGATGACTCCATTTTGTCCACTCTATTGTTTCCACGCTGTCAGACTCTATGATATTCCACATGCAGGAGATCTTTGCTGCATGATACACTGTATAACATTGTTGATATGATAGTAGACTGTGTGGCGGTCGCTGGTGGTGAGCCAGGCGTGGCTCGAACCCTCGGCTCGGGAGGGTGGGGTCACGGAACTTGGAGTGGGGAGGAGGGGCAGTTGGGAGTGGAGGTCCAGGGGGAGTTGAACTGGTTGGGGGTTTGGGGAGTTTGAGGAATAAAGAAAACGTTGCTTGACACACGTGTCCCACTTCATTGGCTTTGCTCGACACTGGTGTCCCGCTTCAACTGACCACATAACAGTTGCTGTCTCGGTTCTGTTAGTTGACTGGTCCTTCCTTCAATATCTCTGGGCTTCAGTCTGTGTCTCAATTAAATGTAAAGTCTTATCTTGCACTATTCCCTTGTCAATGAGCTCAGCCTAACCAAAAACTCAGATCAAACTCCCAATATTCCATTGACAAGTTTGCCAGAAGTGCTATTGCTGCCAGTCTGTTAGTGACTTCTGTTTTATTGCTCATCAGTAAACCTTCTACGACCAGACACACTTGTCAGTTCTGGAACATCGCGTTCTCGGAAAACTCTCTGATTCCTATCTAGAAATTAATTCTATTTCCTCATTGAACTTTTCCTTCATAACATTTAAACGCCAATACGGTTCTGATATTGCTTCGTGTCTGCATGATTCTTAATTCTGTCCATTAAGTTTAGTTTAGTTTAGTTTAACTTAGTTTGGTTTAGTTTGTTGTCACATGTACTGTGGTACAACGAAAAGCCTTTATTTTCCCCCCAAATCTAAGCCCCTTGCCACTATCTGCAGATATGGAGACAACGAAGGACGGCACGGTGGCGCAGCGGTAGAGTTGCTGACTCACAGCGCCAGAGACCCGGGTTCCATCCCGAATACGGGTGGTGTCTGTACGGAGTTTGTACGTTCTCCCCGTGACCTGCGTGGGTTTTTCTCCGGGTGCTCCGGTTTCCTCCCACACTCCAAAGACGTGCAGGTTTGTAGGTTAATTGGCTTCGGGTATAAATGTAAATTGTCCCTATTGCGTGTGTGTCGGATAGTGTTAGTGTGCGGGGATCGCTGGTCAGCCTAGACTCGGTGGGCCGAAGGGCCTGTTCCCGTGCAGTAGCTCTAAACTAAACTAAACTAAACTAAACTAAACTAACATAGTTCCTCTTGGCATCTTTGGGATGTGGGAGGAACTGGAGCACCTGAGGCTACCCACTTCTTCACAGGGAGAACGTGCAAACTCCACATGGACAACACCCAAGGTCAGGTTTGAACCTAAGATTCTGGTGCTGAGAGGCAGAGCGTCTCCAAACTGGGCCCCATGTTGGGGGAGTCCAGAACAAGGGGCCACAGTTTAAGAATAAGGGGTAGGCCATTTAGAACGGAGATGAGGAAAAACTTTTTCAGTCAGAGAGTTGTAAATCTGTGTAATTCTCTGCCTCAGAAGGCAGTGGAGGCCAATTCTCTGAATGCATTCAAGAGAGAGCTAGATAGAGCTCTTAAGGATAGCGGAGTCAGGGGGTATGGGGAGAAGGCAGGAACGGGGTACTGATTGAGAATGATCAACCATGATCACATTGAATGGCGGTGCTTGCTCGAAGGGCCGAATGGCCTCCTCCTGCACCTATTGTCTATTATCTATTGTCTATTGGGCCACTGACTGACTAAAGTGGCAACGAAAAAAATAGCAATGCTGGCAATAAATATGGCAATGTAGTTGACAAGAAATATACTCAATATTTTAATAAAATGGCAATAACTATGCCGAACACATCAATAAATATAACAAATAGGTGCCAATAATATTTCTCAAAATGTTAATAATTTTGTCCAATAGGTGGCAACTATAAAACATAAAATGGCAATGAATTTGTCTAAAATATTTGGCAATATTATGAAGGTGATTTTCACTGGATTCTGAAGGTAAGGAGCACCCTGGTAACAGAATGATACAAACAATTTAACACAAACTTTATCATTCATGGTATTCTCTCACGTATGCTCAGCGTTTGTTGGCGCTGGGCCTGTTTTTAGAGTCATAGAGTGACAGGGTGTGGAAACAGGCCCTTCAGCCCAACTTGCCCACACCGGCGAACATGTCTCATCTACACTAGTGCCACCTGCCTACATTTGTATTTCTGGTACAAGTTCTGAGAGTTCTGATTTAAAGAACTTTGAAATGGGCTTGAATTCACTGGAATTTAGAAGGATGAGAGGGGATCTCATAGAAACATATAAAATTATTAAGGGATTGGGCAGGCTAGATACAAGAAACATGTTCCCAATGTTGGGGGAGTCCAGAACCAGGGGCCACACAGTTTAAGAATAAGGGGTAGGCCATTTAGAACTGAGATGAGGATTTGTTTTTCACCCAATGAGTTGTGAATCTGTGGAATTCTCTACCTCTGAAGGCAGTGGAGGCCGATTCACTGGATGTTTTCAAGAGAGAGTTAGATTTAGCTCTTCGGGCTAACGGAATCAAGGGATATGGGGAGAAGGCAGGAACGGGGTACTGATTGTGGATGATCAGCCATGATCACATTGAATGGCGGTGCTGGCTCGAAGGGGCCTCCTCCTGCCTCCTCCTGCACCTATTGCAGAGACCTAATGGGCTCCTCCTGCACCTATTGTCTACGTTTCTATGCATTTATGAGACAAGCCTGAGGAAATAAGGAAATGTCAAAGAATGGGGTGGGAGAGTCGAAGCATGATTTAAATAAAAATTGTTTCATGGGGTTTTAAGTGGAGGGGTATGTTTTATAAATTCTACACATATGTTTAGAATCTTAAATAATGAAACAGTGAGATATAAATTGACTGGAAAAGATTAATTCCAAATACTTTAAAGAGGTTTTTGTACTGGTGATGATTAATTTCCATGGCACAAATAACTAGTTGTGTTATTCAATGTGTGAAACTGCTTACATCCGGAGGAGCATTGCAAACGGTGTCAGAAATGTAGATAGATTGTCAAAGTGATTTCAGAAGGCTGCATACAGTAATTGCAGGATTAAGGAAATGCAGGAACAAGGTGAAATAACTCTTTATGTACTTCCTCTCACTGAAGTTTAGCATCCCAGGGTACTTAAGGAGGTGGCTCTAGAAATAGTGGAAGCATTGGAGATCATTTTTCAATGTTCTATAGATTCAGGATCAGTTCCTGTGGATTGGAGGATAGCAAATGTTATCCCACTTTTTACGAAAGGAGGGAGAGAGAAAACGGGTAATTATAGACCAGTTAGTCTGACATCAGTGGTGGGGAAGATGCTGGAGTCAATTATAAAAGACGAAATTGCTGAGCATTTGGATAGCAGTAACAGGATCATTCCGAGTCAGCATGGATTTACGAAGGGGAAATCATGCTTGACAAATCTACTGGAATTTTTTGAGGATGTAACTAGGAAAATTGACAGGGGAGAGTCAGTGGATGTGGTGTACCTCGACTTTCAGAAAGCCTTCGACAAGGTCCCACATAGGAGATTAGTGGGCAAAATTAGAGCACATGGTATTGGGGGTAGGGTACTGACATGGATAGAAAATTGGTTGACAGACAGAAAGCAAAGAGTGGGGATAAATGGGTCCCTTTCGGAATGGCAGGCAGTGACCAGTGGGGTACCGCAAGGTTCGGTGCTGGGACCCCAGCTATTTACGATATACATTAATGACTTAGATGAAGGGATTAAAAGTACCATTAGCAAATTTGCAGATGATACTAAGCTGGGGGTTAGTGTGAATTGTGAGGAAGATGCAATAAGGCTGCAGGGTGACTTGGACAGGTTGTGTGAGTGGGCGGATACATGGCAGATGCAGTTTAATGTAGATAAGTGTGAGGTTATTCACTTTGGAAGTAAGAATAGAAAGGCAGATTATTATCTGAATGGTGTCAAGTTAGGAAGAGGGAATGTTCAACGAGATCTGGGTGTCCTAGTGCATCAGTCACTGAAAGGAAGCATGCAGGTACAGCAGGCAGTGAAGAAAGCCAATGGAATGTTGGCCTTCATAACAAGAGGAGTTGAGTATAGGAGCAAAGAGGTCCTTCTACAGTTGTACCGGGCCCTGGTGAGACCGCACCTGGAGTACTGTGTGCAGTTTTGGTCTCCAAATTTGAGGAAGGATATTCTTGCTATTGAGGGCGTGCAGCGTAGGTTCACTAGGTTAATTCCCGGAATGGCGGGACTGTCGTATGTTGAAAGGCTGGAGCAATTAGGCTTGTATACTTTGGAATTTAGAAGGATGAGGGGGGATCTTATTGAAACATATAAGATAATTAGGGGATTGGACACATTAGAGGCAGGAAACATGTTCCCAATGCTGGGGGAGTCCAGAACAAGGGGCCACAGTTTAAGAATAAGGGGTAGGCCATTTAGAACGGAGATGAGGAAGAACTTTTTCAGTCAGAGAGTGGTGAAGGTGTGAAATTCTCTGCCTCAGAAGGCAGTGGAGGCCAGTTCGTTGGATGCTTTCAAGAGAGAGCTGGATAGAGCTCTTAAGGATAGCGGAGTCAGGGGGTATGGGGAGAAGGCAGGAACGGGGTACTGATTGAGAGTGATCAGCCATGATCACATTGAATGGCGGTGCTGGCTCGAAGGGTTGAATGGCCTCCTCCTGCACCTATTGTCTATTGTCTATAACCCAGTTTTTGGGGATCTTTTGAAAAACAGTCACTTAATCTTCATTGTGATGTATCCGCTCTTGCAGCGGTAGAGTTGCTGCCTCACAGCGCCAGAAACTATGGGCGCTGTCTGTGCGTAGTTTGTACGTTCTCCCCGTGAGCTGCGTAGGTTTTCTCCGAGATCTTCGGTTTCCTCCCGCAATAGACAATAGATAATAGACAATAGACAATAGGTGCAGGAGGAGGCCATTCGGCCCTTCGAGCCAGCACCGCCATTCAATGAGATCATGGCTGATCATTCTCAATCAGTACCCCGTTCCTGCCTTCTCCCCATACCCCCTGACTCCGCTATCCTTAAGAGCTCTATCTAGCTCTCTCTTGAATGCATTCAGAGAATTGGCCTCCACTGCCTTCTGAGGTAGAGAATTCTCAACTCTCTGACTGAAAAAGTTTTTCCTCATCTCCGTTCTAAATGGCCGACCCCTTATTCTTAAACTGTGGCCCCTGGTTCTGGACTCCCCCAACATTGGGGACATGTTTCCTGCCTCTAACGTGTCCAACCCCTTAATAATCTTATACGCACTACAAAGACGTACAGGTTTGTAGGTTAATTGGCTTGGTATGAATGTAAATTGTCCCTAGTGTGTGTAGGATTGTGTAAGTGTGCGGGGATCGCTGGTCGGTGCGGACTCGGTGGGCTGAAGGGCCTGTTTCTGCGTGGTATGTCTAAACTAAACGAAACATCTTCCTCTCACTGAAGTTGAGGAACCCAATATCTAGGTCTTTTGTAAAGCTGTTGCTGAATCCCTCCTTCATAGTGATGTTTATGCTCTTGCAGACCTTGAGTCTTGAATTCAGTACATTGAAGAACGTGCAGAGTAAAATGTAAATAAATCAAACAGCTCCAAATGTTGGCTTGTGTAAGGAAGCAGAGGGTGAGAGTGGAAGGTTATGCTTTGGACTGGAGGCCCAAAGACAATAGACAATAGGTGCAGGAGTAGGCCATTCGGCCCTTCGAGCCAGCACCGCCATTCACAGCGATCATGGCTGATCATCCACAATCAGTACCCCGTTCCTGCCTTCTCCCCATATCCCTTGACTCTGCTATCATTAAGAGCTCTATCTAACTCTCTCTTGAAAGCATCCAGAGAATTGGCCTCCACTGCCTTCTGAGGCAGACAATTCCACAGATTCACAACTCTCTGACTGAAAAAGTTTTTCCTCATCTCCGTTGTAAATGGCCGACCCCTTATTCTTAAACTGTGGCCCCTTGTTCTGGACTCCCCCAACATTGGGAACATGTTTCCTGTCTCTATCGTGTCCAATCCCTTAATAATCTTATATGTTTCAATAAGATCCCCTCTCATCCTTCTAAATTCCAGAGTATACAAGCCATATTTATCTAGTGGTGTACCCCAGGCTTAAGTGATGGGTCCAGTGTTATTCAAGTCAAGTCAAGTCAAATTTATTTGTCACATACACATACACGATGTGCAGTGAAATGAAAGTGGCAATGCCTGCGGGTTGTGCACAAAAAAGAATTACAGTTACAGCATATAAATAAAGTTAATAAGTTAATATTAGTGTCGACAAAAATTTAGTCTCGGGTTATAAAAGTTGACAGTCCTGATGGCCTGTGGGAAGAAGCTCCGTATCATCCTCTCCGTTTTCGCAGCGTGACAGAGGAGGCGTTTGCCTGATCGTAGCATCTGGAACAGTCCGTTACTGGGGTGGCAGGGGTCCCTCATGATCTTGCTTGCTCTGTCACTGTCCATGTCAATGATTTGGATGGGAACGTACAAGGAATTATTAGTAAGTTTACAGTTGGCACAAACTAGCTATTTTCATATTGAAGATAGACACAAAATAGTGGAGTAACTCAGCGGGTCTGGCAGCATCTCTGGAGAAAAGGTATCGGTGACATTTCGGGTCGAAACCCTCCTCGAAACTTCACCTATTCCTTCTCTCCGGAGATGCTACCAGACATCCTTCTAAACTCCAGCGAGTACAGGCCCAGTGCCGTCAAACGCTCAGCGTTCATTGAAGTTGCATCTGGACAGAGTGTTTGGTGTTTAGAAATGGAAAGTAGCGCCAAACTGTAAGGAACATTCTGAGATAAGACACAAAATGCTGGAGTAACTCAGCGGGACAGGCGCCATCTGGATACGTTAGAGGCAGGAAACATGTTCCCAATGTTGGGGGAGTCCAGAACCAGGGACCAGAGTTTAAGAATAATGGGTAGGCCATTTAGAATGGAGGTGAGAAAAAACTTTTTCAGTCAGAGAGTTGTGAATCTGTGGAATTCTCTGCCTCAGAAGGCAGTGGAGGCCAATTCTCTGAATGCATTCAAGAGAGAGCTGGATAGAGCTCTTAAGGATAGCGGAGTCAGGGGGTATGGGGAGAAGGCAGGAACGGGGTACTGATTGAGAATGATCAGCCATGATCACATTGAATGGCGGTGCTGGCTCGAAGGGCCGAATGGCCTCCTCCTGCACCTATTGTCTATTGTCTATTGTCTATTGTCTATCTCTGGAGAGAAGGAATGGGCGACGTTTCGGGTCGAGACCCTTCGTCAGACTGGTTAGAGGTAAGGGAAATGAGAGATGCAGACGGTGATGTAGTGAGATAAAGAGCAATGAATGAAAGATACGCAAAAAAGTAACGATGATAAAGGAAACAGGCCCTTGTAAGCTCTTTGTGGGGTGAAGATGAGACTTGGGTGGGGGAGGGATAGAGAAAGAGGGAATGCCAGGTCTACCTAATTCCCTTATCCCTAACAAATCTGAAGAAGGGTCTCGATCCGAAACGTCACCCATTCCTTCTCTCCAGAGATGCTGCCTGTCCCGCTGAGTTACTCCAGCATTTTGTGCTTATCTTCGGTTTAAAGCCGCATCTGCAGTTCCCTCTTACATAAGAACATTCTGAGCTGGAGGACAAAAAAAAAAAATCCTCCTGACACAAAATAATTGGAGTTGTTGAACTGACTTCCTGCTCAATAAGTGCCTTCCTTCATCACCACACCTCCTTATTATACTTTAATTAACACGTTGAAAAGTGCGATATTCTGAAACTGTGCACTATGAATGAAACAGGGTGAGAATTCTGCTTTTGAATTATTTAATTTTTAAAAGCCCATTCAAGATAATAGTTCAGCAATGTACGGCTTAGAACGGCAATTCACAAACGTCAAAAAAGCATTAATGGAAAAGCTAATGGGATTATAATTAGAAGGTCCATAAAATTTGATTCATTTTCATAAAGGAACTGCGAGATGTGGTAGCAAATGGAGAAGAGAGAGTTTAGACTATCCATGCCATAAATACACCTCTTTCACACACTTCAGGTAAAATTATAGAACTATCAAATAGCTTGAAGAAGAAACATAGAATTGTACAAACATAGAAAACTAGGCACCGCCATTCAATATTGTTGTTGTTGTTGTTCGTTCTTCGGGTTGGAAGATGACCATGACTTCACTTTCAGTTGGAGGATTGGTGACTGTGGGTCCAGATGTGACTGGTGAGGCCAATCGGGGCACGGAAGGCATGCCCACACGTAGGACACAAGTGGATGGGTGCTGCAGTGGGAGTGGAGGTAGCCCGGGCCTTGCGCGCGGTGCGTTTCCTCTGGGCCTCTGCAGTGCGTCTGTTCTCTGCTGCACGGGCTCCTGTGGTGAGCTTGCTACGCCAGGTTGGACAAGGCAGCTCAAGTGAAAGTGTTTGAGCTGTTTGGCATGTCTGCTGTAGACAGTCCAGGTCTCACTGGCATAGAGAAGAGTGGTGAGTACCACTGCACGGTAGACCTTCAGCTTGGTGGTGAGGCCGAGTCCTCTCCGCTCCCAAACATTCCCACGGTATGCCTTCTCCCCATAACCCCTGACTCCGCTATCCGTAAGAGCTCTATCTGGCTCTCTCTTGAATGCATTCAGACAATTGGCCTCCACTGCCTTTTGAGGCAGAGAATTCCACAGATTCACAACTCCCTGACTGAAAAAGTCCTATCCATGTACCTTTCTTAAATGTTCAGATAGTCCCTGCCTCGAGAGGTAGTCGAGGCAGGGATTAGCGCAATGTTTAAGAAACAGTTAGACAGGTCATCAGGTTTGGAGGGATATGGGCCAAACGCGGGCAGGTGGGGCTAGTGTAGACGGGTCATGTTGGCCGGTGTGGGCAAATTGGGCTGAAGGGCCTGTTTCCACGCTGTTTCACTCTATGGCTCCATGACTCTAACAGTCTCTCTGTGTGATTAGATAATGGGTATTTATGCTGTAGTTCTCATTGTAATCGTGTACAATCTTTCCAATGACTGAACAGCACGCCACAAAAAAGCTTTTCACCGCCTCTCAGTACACATGACCATAATAAGCTAAACTGAAACTAAGCTAAAACATTGGTATACTTTTGAAGAGTCCTTGACAAATGTTATACTTTCTAATAAATATCACTGGCTGGGTGGGTGAACATTTATTGATCAGCTCAAATTGTTTTTGAGCCTGTTTCGATGAGTTACCAGTTCAGACAGAAGAATGGTCTCGACCCGAAACGTTACCGATCCATGTTCTCCAGGAATGCTCCCTGAACTGCTGAGTTACTCCAGCACTTTGTGTTCTTTTGTGCATTAAATGAACCAGCACCTGCAGATCCTTGTTTCTAAACTATTTGCGACCGTAATTTTCTTCCATTCCCAGGTTGAGTTTCAGGTCCTATACCACGATCAGCACTCAGGCCAACAGCTTCCACCGTTTAATCATTAGTCCTCTCCGCCTCTTCCTGAGCTCATCTGGTGTCACAGAGTGATACAGCATGGAAACAGCCGTGACAGCCCAACTTGCCCACACCGACCAACTTGTCCCATCTACACTAGTCCCACCTGCCTGCGTTTGGCCCACATCCCTCCAATGGCTGCACGGTGGCGCAGCGGTAGAGTTGCTGCCTTACAGCGAAGGCAGCGCCGGAGTCCTGGGTTCGATCCTGACTACGGGTGCTGTCTGGGTTAGACAATTTTTACATTTAATTAACCCAGCCAATTAACCTACATACCTGGACGTCTTTGGAGTGTGGGAGGAAACCGAAGATCTCGGAGAAAACCCACGCAGGTCACGGGGAGAACGTACAAACTCCGTACAGACGGCGCCCGTAGTCAGGATCGAACCTGAGTCTCCAGCGCTGCATTCGCTGTAAGACAGCTACTCTACCGCTGCTCCACCGTGCCGCCCGAGGTCTGATTGACATGGATGATGATACGTTGTCCCGGCTCGCCTCAACGGAGCTGCAGGTCTAAAAGACATACGACAGAAGAAGAAGAAGAATGAGTAAACCACTCCTCGACATCATGTTTTTTGTTTGTCCGCTGTTAGTTGTGGGGTCGGTGATATTGAAAGATACAAAGAGTGAAACTCGGCGGGATGACAGTGAAACTAGTACCATGACTAGGGTAGGGGCGGGCCGGGGCGAGAGGGGACCGTCGTACTCATTTCCCAGTCGTCCTGCTGAGTTTCACTGTTTGTACAACTCGTTATCACCTGCCCCGCAACCAACAATGGACCATTGTGGGCTCCACTTTTCCTTGATCATTGTTGCTGGCTTTGATCTGTGTTTGAGCACGTCTTTCATTCATTTGTTCTATATACCTGTTCGTATCTCTTGTTTCTCTCTCCCCGACTCTCAGTGTGAAGAAGGGTCTCAACCTGAAACGTCACCCATCCCTTCTCCCCAGAGATGTTGTCTGTCCCACTGAGTTACTCCAGCATTTTGTGTCTACCTTCGGTGTAAACCAGCATCTGGAGTTCCTTCCTACACATCATGTTTTATGTCCCTTAATATGTTTTTGTTTTGGAAAAGGTGCCGTGCAATTTGAAACTCTTATCTTCATATTTGCTTTAAATCTGCCTCAGAAGGAAGTGGAGGTCAATTCTCTGGATGCTTTCAAGAGAGAGTTTGATAGAGCTCCTAAAGATAGCAGAGTCAAGGGATATGGGGAGAAGGCAGGAACGGGGTACTGATTGTGGATGATCAGCCATGATCACGGTGAATGGCGGTGCTGGCACGTAGGGCTGAATGGCCTACTCCTGCACCTGTTGTCTATTGTCTATTTACTATTGGCTAAATTGTACAGTAATTCTAAGCCCAGAAGGCAGGTATGTGACTGCTTCGGAAACTGTTACCCAGACGATATGGAAATTGGAGATATACATAAAATGCTGGAGTAACTCAGCAGGACAGATAGCATCTCTGGAGAACAGGAATAGGTGACGTTTCTTCAGATCCAAAACATCACCCATTCCTTCTCTCCAGAGATGTTGTCTGTCCCGCTGAGTTACTCCAGCATTTTGTGTCTATCTTCGGTTCAAACCAGCATCAGCAATTCCTTCGTACACGCTATGAAAATTAGACTCCAACTGGGTTCCATTTCCCTTAGTTATATTTTGTCCATTAATTGGCTATTAACCTTGTTGCAAAGTGTTAATTAATGTCATTACTAGGATAAATACCACTGGAACAACATGATCATTGTTAATGACCGTGAATCTACAATTCCTGGTTTTGAAATTACAATTACACATTTTGTACGTTCTCCTCGTGACCTGCGTGGGTTTTCTCCAAGATGTTCGGTTTCCGCCCACGCTCCAAAGATGTACAGGTTTGTAGGTTAAGTAGTTTGGTATAAATGTAAATTGTCCCTAGCGTGTGTGTAGGATAGTGTTAGTGTGCGGGGATCGCTGGTCGGCGCGGACTCGGTGGGCCGAAGGGCCTGTTTCCGCACTGTATCTCTAAACTAAACTAAGCTAATCCTATTCTTTTAACTGAGAACCATTAAAAAAAACCTCCCATGCTCGTCTTCTTCATTGCCTGCTGATATTATTGCCCCCACCCAACCAAGTTTGGTCTGAAGAAGGGTCTCGACCCGAAACGTCACCCATTCCTTCAAACGTCACCCGGGTCTCTGACGCTGTGAGGCAGCAACTCTACCGCCACGCCACCATGCTGCCCCCAGTTACTAATACAACACAGTGTTTCAGACCAGTTCATCGTACATGAACAAATTTGGGGATTTCTTTTGCGTGACATGGTAAGATTCAGTCGGGACGCGAGGCGGAGTAGATACGTTCCAAGCCTGCGTTTGCAGGATTCATGTTGTTACCATGTTCTCATTATGATCTCCAATTACAGACTACTATGCTGAACCATAATGTTTAATTACATGTTATCACTTAAAAGCATTCTACTTAATTTGCGTAATTTTGCTACTTATAATTTAAATGACATGCGGTTCTTGATATAATTCAATTACCAGTCATTAGTAAAATGAGATAACAAAACAAGAAAAACCATTGTTATTGGGAATTAATTGAAATTAATAATTGTGACTTTCATTGACTCTCTTCCTGAGTGCTTGGTGCTTTTGGTATAATAATGCTCATTGCAATGACCGATATTTTATTTCTCATGGGATATCAACAGGATTTTGCATTACTAGTGTAGTTTAGTTTAGAGATGCAGCGAGGAAACAGGCCCTTCGGCCCCCCGAGTCCATGCTGACCGGCGATCATCCCATTCACTAGTACTATCCTACACACACTAGGGACAATTTACTTTTATACCAAGCCAATTAACCTACAAACCTGTACGCCTTTGGAGTGTGGGAGGAAACCAAAGATCTCGGAGAAAACCCACGCAGGTCACGGGGAGAACGTACAAACTCCGTACAGACAGCACCCGTTGTTCAGATCGAACCCGGATTTCCTACCTCGCTCCAAAGACATCCAGGTTTGTAGGTTGAAGGTAGACACAAGATGCTGGAGTAACTCAGCGGGTCAGGCAGCATCTCTGGAGAGAAGGAATGGGTGACATTTTGGGCCGAGACCCTTCTTCAGTCTGAAGAAGGGTCTCGACCCGATACGTTACCAATTCCTTCCCTCCAGAGATGCTGCCTGACCCGCTGAGTTACTCCAGCATCTTGTGTCTACCTTCGATTTATACCAGCATATGCAGTTTTCTTTCCTACAGGTTTGTAGGTTAATTGGCTTGGTATAATTGTAAATTGTCCCCAGTGTGTGTAGGATAGTGTTAGTGTGCGGGGATCGCTGGTCGGCGCGAACTCGGTGGGCCGAAGGGCCTGTTTCCGCGCTGTATCTCTAAACGAAACAAAATCTAAATGAAATGCAATCTCTTCCTCTTTCCCTAGGGTGGGTCTCATGACAAGATGCTGATCTTCCCTGCACCTGCTGAATGTTTTAAACCCCAAATAAACATGCTTTCAGAAATCTCTCTCTCCGTGACATTTCATTGCATGAACGGCTCAGCTCTGTTGAAACGTGCAGTAGATCTTGTAATATCTTCTCGAGTGAGCTCGATGGAAAATAACTGACTCTGTTCCTATAGCAGGTCACAAATCCACACCTCTTGAAAATTAAATTTGAACTGACTTTTGATGGAGTAAAGTGATGAGATACTTCATTGGCCATTTGCTACCCACTTGGAATTCAAGTGTTGAGACAGAGTTCAGGTTCAGACATCCCTGTGTCTTTTGGATAAATATAATGTGACTGCACAGACAGCTTTTAGAGTTTGTAGATTTTGTGGGCGGCATGGTGGCGCAGCGGTAGAGTTGCTGCCTCACGGTGCCAGAGACCGGGGTTCGATCCTGACTTCGGGTGCTGTCTGTACGGAGTTTGTACGTACTCCCCGTGACCTGCGTGGGTTTTCTCCGGGTGCTCCGGTTTTCCTCCCCCACTCCAAAGACGTACAGGTTTGTAGGCTAATTGGCCGTAAATAAATGTAAAATTTCCCTACTGTGGGATAGTGTTAGTGCGCGGGGATCGCTGGTCGGCGCGGACTCGGTGGGCCGAAGAGCCTGTTTCCACGCTGTAGTCTCTAAACTAAACTAAACTAACGTCAAATTACATATGAAGGAACTGCAGATGCTGGTTTAAGCCGAAGGAAGACCCAAAATGCTGGAGTAACTCAGCGGGACAGGCAGCATCTCCAGAGAGAAGGAATGGGTGACGTTTCGGGTCTTGAAACGTCAGACTGAAGAAGGGTCTCGACCCGAAACGTCACCCATTCCTTCTCTCCAGAGATGCTGCCTGACCCGCTGAGTTACTCCAGCATTTTGTGTCTATCTAAAGTCAAATTGCATTAAGATTACATTTAAGGAACAAATTTAATAGATGTTGTCAGCTGAATAACTGTAGTTCAGAGGAGCTGCTTTGAAGTCAGTTTTAGTTTCAACGGTGAAGCCATCCTTCGTCAGGATTCCATTACACTCTTAACCTTGGAACAGACGGTACAAACACATCAATAAACTCTGATTCTCACTTTGTGTGTAGCTGCACCAACAACCACCAATCCGTTTCTCCAATCATCAATAACAAGTACGTCAACAAAAGCTATTTCTTGATAAGACGTTTCATTGGTTTTGAAGATGAATAAGGTTTAATTGTGATATACAGAAACCTCGAATGGAATAATAGGATTCAATGTTCATTATCAACTGGAATAAGCAGCAGTTTCAAGCAACGTGGATATATTTAAGGCAGAGACAGAAAGATTCTTGAATATTATTGCGGTTTCCTCCCGCAATAGACAATAGACAATAGACAATAGACAATAGACAATAGGTGCAGGAGGAGGCCATTCGGCCCTTCGTGCCAGCACCACATTCAATGTGATCATGGCTGATCATTCTCAATCAGTACCCCATTCCTGTCTTCTCCCCGTACCCCCTGACTCCGCTATCCTTAAGAGCTCTATCTAGCATCAGAGGTTATGGGGAGAAGGCAGGAGAATGGGGTTATGAGGGAGAGATAGATCAGCCATGATTGAATGGCGGAGTAGACTTACTTGATGGGCCGAATGGCCTAATTCTGCTCCTATCACTTATGAACGTTTAAAACATCATTATTCATTTCTGAGTAACAGTGCATATAGGTTTCATAAGTGATAGGAGCAGAATTAGGCCATTCGGTCCATCAAGTCTACTCTGCCATTCAATCATGGCTGATTTATCTCTCCCTCTCAACCTCATTCTCCTGACTTCCCACCAAAACCAAGAGCAGTTTTTAAAAACCGCTTTTTGTTCTTTATCTTCAAATATTGTCCCAACCCAAGCTATGATTCTTAGATAATAATCTCCTCATTGGAGACCCTCGGACTATTTGTAATCGGACTTCACTGGACTTTATCGTGCCTTCATCATGTATCTGTACACTGTGGACGGCTCGATTGTAATCATGTATTGTCTTTCCGTTGACTGGCTGATGAAGACCAATGTGGGAAAAGCCTCTTTGACCACCCTATCTACTCCACCTTCAAGGAACCATGCACCTGCACTGCTAGATCCCTCTGCTCCTCATCGCCCTGGGGTCCCACCATTCACTTATCTTGCACAGAATGGTGAAAGACCTGGATAGAGTGGATGTGGAGAGGATGTTTCCACTAGTGGGAGAGTCTAGGACCAGAGGTGACAGCCTCAGAATTAAAGGACGTCCTTTTAGGAAGGAGATGAGGATGAATTTCTTTAGTCAGAGGGTGGTGAATCTGTGGAAGGCTGTGGAGGCCAAGTCAGTGGGTATATTTAAGGCAGAGATAGATAGATTCTTGATTAGTACGGGTGTCAGAGGTTGTGGGGAGAAGGCAGGAGAATGGGGTTAGGCGGGAGAGATAGATCAGCCATGATTGAATGGCAGAGTAGACTTGATGGGCTGAATAGCCTAATTCTACTCCTATCTCTTATGATCTTATGATCTCTAAGTATCTCCAGCAATCCAGCTTCCACCACTCTCTGGAGCAGAGAATTCTAGAGACTCACAAACCTCTGCAGAAAGGTGTTCCAATGCATCTCAGTTTTCAATGGCTGGTCCTTAATGACTCAATTTCAATTATTCAATGAAACTTTATTTGCCACATGTACCTAGGTGCAGTGAGATGTTTGTGAGAAAATTGAGGGGGGATCTTATAGAAACTTACAAAATTCTTAAGGGGTTGGACAGGCTAGTTGCAGGAAGATTGTTCCCGATGTTGGGGAAGTCCAGAACAAGGGGTCACAGTTTAAGGATAAGGGGGAAGTCTTTTAGGACCGAAATGAGAAAGTTTTTTTTCACACAGAGTGGTGAATCTGTGGAATTCTCTGGCATAGAGGGTAGTTGAGGCCAGTTCATTGGCTACATTTAAGAGGGAGTTAGATGTGGCCCTTGTGGCTAAAGGGATCAGGGGGTATGGAGAGAAGGCAGGTACGGGATACTGAGTTGGATGATCAGCCATGATCATATTGAATGGCAGTGCAGGCTCGAAGGGCCGAATGGCCTACTCCTGCACCTATTTTCTATGTTTCTATGTTTCTATGTTTGGTTTGGCTTACGACCTGGTAAAGATCATACCACAGACATCACCTTGGCTGCACACAAGTGTCGCCAGCCACATTTCTGCCGCTGGCAAACGTTACAAAAGTTGACAGAACATTTCTATCTCCTGCCTGCTGCCGCACCCCCACCCACCCCTTCCTCTGGGTCTCCCCCCCCCCCCCCCCCCTCCCTCTCCAACAGCCTTCTTGCACTCTGACTGCGTGGGCTTTCTCCAGGAGCTCCGGTTTGCGATGTAATGCTGAGGCTCCGTCAGGCGCTGGTCAGGCTGCGTTTGGAGCACCGTGAGCAAGTTTGGGCCCTGTATCTGAGGAAGGATGTGCTGGCTCTGGAGAGGGTCCAGAGGAGGTTTACAAGAACGATCCCAGGAATGAGTGGGTTATCATACGATGAGCGTTTGTCGGCACTGGGCCTGTACTCACTGGAGTTTAGAAGGATGAGGGGGGACCTCATTGAAACGTACAGAATAATGAAAGGTCCGGATGGAGAGAGACAGTCCCTCTCAAAACTTTTTACTATGTAATACAGGACAGTTGGCAAGCCTGGGGACTAGTGTAGATGGAACTAGTGTAGATGGGACATGTTGGTCATAGTGGATAATTTGGGCCTGCTTCCACGATGGATGACTCTTGGCACTATGGCCCTTTGAGGTTCTGACAGGCCGTAAACAAATGCAAATCTGTTATTTATTCTGAATACTGATGTCAGCCTTGAAGTAGCCGGAATATTTGAGATGCAGCTTGAAGCTCGTTTAGTAACGCCACGGATGTCAGTGAGACGTGGTGAGTGCTGTTTGCTCGATTTATGCGAGTGCCTCATTTTAAACAAAGTCAGTGTAAAGTACAGGGCACGGCATAATCCCTGGTGTTTCTCCCTGGCTTCCAGCAGCTCTGGAGTCTCGCTCCAGCATAATGCAGCTTCTTTCAATGATGTACGCGCCCATCATGAATTCTATCGCTGCCAAACAGACATTGCTGTTTCAAAGTCAAGGAGTGTAAACCCACCAATTAGAGCAGAAATCAATCAGCCACTTACAGAAATATTCTTATAAAGGATTTGATGGTATTTTCTTCCTTCGTCCTTGCCCCTTTCCGAACTCCACTAAAACTGTTGATAACGGGATGAATGCAGTGGCCTTGTGCAAAAGAAAGGTTTGTGATGTTCAAGGGCATTGCATCTCAGAGAGATTGCGTGGAATTTTAATCTCCCCTTGTTTGTTTCTGCCAATATTTAGTTTAGTTTAGAGATACAGCGCGGAAGGAAACGGGCCCAACGGCCCATCGAGTCCTCACCGACCAGCGATCCCCACACATCAACACCATCCCACACGCACCAGGAACAATTTACATTTTATACCCAGACAATTGATCTGCAATCTTGCACGTCTTTGGAGTGGGGGAGGAAACCGAAGATCTCGGAGAAAACCCACTGGGGAGAACGTACAAACTCCGTGCAGACAGCGCCCGTAGTCGGGATGGAACCCGGGTCTCTGGCGCTGTGAGGCAGCAACTCTACCGCTGCGCCACCGTGCGTCTCACAACAAAACACGTGTTTTTATAATTTTCTTAAATCTTCACATTTTAGTGAAGTACCAAAGAGAATCACATTAAAGCTAAAATATGTTGTGTGTTTGTTGAGGAAGTTATTTTTCAAGTGAATATTTTTTAATGGTGATTGCTTCTTACCATTTTTGTGTTTCAAATTAAGGGTACATAGTAAAACATATTGAGAGGGACTGTCTCTCTCTCTCCATTTTTTCTTCTTTGAGTTTTTGACTCAATCGCTTAGTTTTGTTTCTCAGCGGTAGAGTTGCCGCCTCACAGCGCCAGAGACCCGGGTTCAATCCTGACTAAGGGTGCTGTCTGTACGGAGTTTGTACGTTCTCCCCGTGACCCGCGTGGGTTTTCTCCGGGTGCTCCGGTTTCCTCCCACACTCCAAAGACGTGCAGGCATGTAGGTTAATTGGCTTGGTATAAATGTAAATTGTCCTTAGTGTGTGTGGGATATTGTGCGGGGATCGCTGGGCCTGTTTCCACGCTGTATCTCCAAAAAAAACATGTTGTATGTTTCTTGAAGAAGTTATTCTTCAAGCAAGTATTTTTTTAACATTGCTGTCTCGTATTCCTAAACATTAGAAGTTTTCATAAGAGAAGGAGTGCTTTGAATTCCATTCAAGTCACGTCAAAACCGTCTTATTTACCTCAGAAGATTCAGAAGGGAGAGATGAGAAACGCAAGCCTCGGTAATACATGGCTATACACGCCATTATGGGAGAGGAGAAGAATTTCAATGACTGTTCCGGGTGAGATTGCAAAACAGCAAAGTGCGGGAGGAGATCAACGGTTTCATGATTTGGAAGTCACTACTTGAAAGGACAGTTAAAACTGATTCAGCAGGGCGGCACGGTGGCGCAGCGGTAGAGTTGCTGCCTCACAGCGCCAGAGACCCGGGTTCCATCCCGACTAAGGGTGCTGTCTGTACGGAGGTTGTACGTTCTCCTCGTGACCTGCGTGGGTTTTCCCCAACATATTCGGTTTCCGCCTACACGCCAAAGATGTACACGTTTGCAGGTTAATTGGCTTGGTGTACATGTAAATCGTCCCTAGTGTATGTGTAGGATAGTGAAAATGTGTGGGGATCGCTGGGCGGTGCGGCCTCAGAGGGCCGAAGGACCTGTTTCGGTGTTGTGTCTCTAAACTAAACTAAACTCATATTTAAAAGTGAATGGAATACATAACTGAGGGTGGAATATTTTACTGCCTGTGGGACAAAAGGAAGGGAATGGGACTAAGAGAGACACAGAGTGCTGGAGTAACTCAGCGGGTCAGGCAGCATCTCTGGAGAACATGGATAGGTGACGTTTCACAGAGTGCTGGAGTAACTCAGCGGGTCAGGCAGCATCTCTGGAGAACGTGGATAGCTGATGTTCCAACCCAAAGTGTCACCCACCCTTGTTCTCCGGAGATGCTGCATGACCCGCTGAGTTACTCCAGCACTTTGAGTTTACCTTTGATATAAACCAGCATCTGCAGTTCCTTGTTTCTATACTAAGTCATTAGCTCCACTATCCAGCACACAATGGGCAAAATGGCTTCCCACTCTGCTCCACAATTCTACAAATGTTGATACAGGAGATAGGAGCACAATTAGGCCATTCGGCCCTTCAAGTCTACTCCACCATTCAATCATGGCTGATCTATTTCTCCCTCCTAACCCCATTCTCCTGCCTTCTCCCCATAACCTCTGACACCCGTACTAATCAAGAATCTATCAGTCTCTGCCTTAAAAATATCCATTGTCTTGGCCTCCACAGCCTCCTGACTTTAGCAAAACTTGCCCATGCTGACCAAAATGCCTCACCTACACTAGTTCTACCTGCCTGCATTTGGCCCACATCCTTCTAAATCTTTTCCATCCATGTACCTGTCCAAGTTTAGGACCGAGATGATTTTTTTTTTTCACACAGAGTGGTGAATCTGTGGAATTCTCTGCCACAGAAGGTAGTTGAGGCCAGTTCATTGGCTATATTTAAGAGGGAGTTAGATGTGGCCCTTGTGGCTAAAGGGATCAAGGGGTATGGAGAGAAGGCAGGTACGGGATACTGAGTTGGATGATCAGCCATGATCATATTGAATGGCGGTGCAGGCTCGAAGGGCCGAATGGCCTACTCCTGCACCTATTTTCTATGTTTCTATGTTTCTAAGTTGGCGCTGACCAGCGATCCCTGCACACTAGCACCATCCTACACACACATACTGGGGACAATTTACAATAATTATCAAAGCCAATTAACTTACAAACCTGTACGTCTTTGGAGTGGGGGAGGAAACCGGAGCACCCGGAGAAAACCCACGCAGGTCACGGGGAGAACAGACAGCACCCGTGGTCGGTATCAAACCCGGGTCTCTGGCGCTGTGAGGCAGCAACTCTACCGCTGTGCCCCCTACTTTGATTTACCTTAACCACCCCACATTTAACAACATTAAATTATGTCATAGTTCCTGCCTCAACTATCTCCTCTGGCCCACGATAATACAATTTCTGGCATGTTGTTGGATAGAATGCATGTAGACATTTGCTGTGCAGGTTATTATTTACAGAGAGCAGAGTAACACAAGGCATTGCAAGTAACTGAATAATCACCATCGCTATACATATATTTAATGGTTATAAAGAGGCCATGTTATGATTTATTCAATGCAACAGAAGCTTCCCTGGCAATATCAAGAAGAAACTACTTTAAATTCAATTCTATCAACGTCATAAATACAGGCAGAATGTTTTTTCAGTGTTGGGTGTCAGGCTTTGCTGAGGATGCTCTCCATTGCCAGTCGAGGTTTATGGGCATTTATCCCATCCAGTTCTCCCTCCCTCCAATTCCACCATGTGTGAGGTGGCTGTACTTTTGAGATGTTTTAATCACTGAGCTTCCGAGGTGATCTTGGAGGGGAGGGGATGCTCCTCAAACTGCGGAGCATCCTGGACGATACAGCTCACCCCCTCCGTGACACGCTGGTCAACACGAGGAACACCTTCAGCAACAGACTGGTCCCACCAAGATGCAGCACAGAACGAACGCCACAGGAGATCCTTCTTCCTTGGGGCTTCAGAACAGACAACACCTTCTTCGTGCGTTTGGCGTGCACAGCCTAAAGTTGTAGGCCAAGGGGAGACATCCAGACCAGGGCAGCATCAGTTGCTGGGTGGATGGGTGGGAGATTGCAACCTTCATCTGGTCCACCCTGCTTCAACTAATGCAATCAACACGACGTGCACAATCTGTGGAACAGGCAATTGAACCAGCCTACCAACAACTAGAGAATGGTCCTGTCTACCTCACTGGAGATACTAGGACAGCATGGTGGCGCAGCGGTAGAGTTGCTGCCTCACAGCGCCAGAGACCCAGGTTCGATCCTGACTACGGGTGCTGTCGGTATGGAGTTTGAACGTTCTCCCCATGACCTGCGTGGGTTTTCTCCGGGAAGCTCTAGTTTCCTCCCACACTCCAAAGACGTGCAGGTTTGTAGGGTAATTGGCTTGGTACAATGGTAAATTGACCCTGTGTGTTGAAAGGAACTGCAGATGCTGGCTTATATTGAAGATAGGCACACTAAATGCTGGAGTAACTCACGGGACAAGCAGCATCTCTGGACAGAAGGAATGGTTGGCATCACCCATTCCTTCTCTCCAGAGATGCTGCCTGACCTGCTGAGTAACTAGAGCATTTTGTGTGCCTATCTTTGTGGTAAATTGTCCCCAGTGTGTGTAGGATAGCATTAGAGTGCGGAGATCTCTGGTGGATCGGAGTGCCTGTTTCCGCCCCTGTATCTCTAAACTAAACAAAACTAACGGATCAAGAAATATCAATCCTCGGAAAAATTATTTCACCAGCTTGGAACGATAAAATTAATTTGGAATCCAGACAATATTTTGAGTCTTTTCTCCGGGCGCTCCTATTTCCTCCCACACTCTAATGACGTGAAGGTTTGTAGGTTAATTGGCTTCGGTAAGAATCATAAATTGTTCCTGCATTGGAAGGAACTGCAGACGCTGTTTTACACCGAAGAAAGACACAAAATGCTGGAGTCACTCAGCGGGACAGGCAGCATCTCTGGAGAGAAGGAATGATTATTAAGGGATTGGACACGCTAGAGGCAGGAAGCATGTTCCCAATGTTGGGGAGAGTCCAGAACCAGGGTCCACAGTTTAAGAATAAGGGGTAGGCCATTCAGAACAGAGATGAGGAAAAACCTTTTTCACTCAGAGAGTTGTAAATCTGTGGAATTCTCTGCCTCAGAAGGCAGAGGAGGCCAATTCTCTGGATGCTTCCAAAAGAGAGTTAGATAGAGCTCTTAAGGATAGCGGAGTCAGGGGTTATGGGGAGAAGGCAGGAATGGGGTACTGATTGAGAATGATCAGCCATGATCACATTGAATGGCGGTGCTGGCTCAAAGGGCCGAATGGGCCGAATATTGTCTATTGTCTTTTGAATGGGTGAAGAAGGGTCTCGACCCGAAACGTCACCCATTCCTTCTCTCCAGAGATGATGCCCGTCCCGCTGAGTTACTCCGGCATTTTGTGTCTGTCTTCGGTGTAAACCAGCATCTGCAGTTCCTTCCGACAAGGTATGTTGATTGATGGTTGTCATGACAACCAAATAGAACTTGCGAAGAAGATCTCCCATTTGCAGTGCACTGAGGCAACCTGCCATCGTCGGCTTAAATGTTAATGCAAAGTGATTATGTGCCTTAACGACCAGAACTGGAATTTGATTCAGTGCACACACTATTGCCAATTTGCTATTCATGGTGAATGAATATGTCCTGTGGGATGCAAACACGCAGATTCAGCTCCACCACTGCAGGAGAGTGCAGCAGGATCTTGGCCAGTTGGGCAGGTGGACTGAGCAATGGCCGATGGAATTCAAGACAGAGAAATGTGAGGTGATGCACTTTCAAAACAAAATCCAACATCATTCATTCAATTATTACCAAAAATAATATTTACCAACTCAAAGAATGATAAGACGCACAACACCGTAATACAAATTATTTCACAAAATGCTGGAGTAACTCAGCAGGTCAGTCAGCATCTCAGGAGAGAAGGAATGGGTGACGTTTCGGGTCGAGACCCTTCGTCAGACCCATTCCTTCTCTCCTGAGATGCTGCCTGACCTGCAGAATTACTCCAGCATTTTGTGAAATAAATACCTTTGATTTCAATCGTCAATAGTCGTTTATTTGTTACATACACATAAATGTGTAGTGAAATGAAACATTACCTGCAGTTGAACAATAAGACCAATAAGAATAATCAATAAAAATGCAATAACACATACAATGACAAACTAACACCAACCAAAAAGAAACATCCATCACAGTGAGTCTCCTCCAGTCCCTCCTCACTGTGATGGAAGGCCACAATGTCTTTTCTCTTCCCCTGCCGTCTTGTCCCGCGGTCAGGCTGTTGGAGTTGCCACGTCGGGGCGGTCGGGGCTCCCGACATTGAAGCCCCCGCTGGGTGGTGAAAATCCCTATTCCAGGCCGTGCCGGACGGTGAAAGGTCCGCGGCGGGCCTACCCAAGCCCCGCGATTCGGGGCGGGCGAACACGCTGCCTCTGCCGCTGCCGGAGCTCCCGATGTCGGCCCCCACCCAGGGGCCTGCGGGCTTCCGACGTCCACGCGGCCTGCGCCGGAGCCTCCGGAGACGAGTCGCAGCCGCTCCCGCAGCATCCGCAGGCAGCCAGCGTCGCATACAGCATCTGCAGTTATTTTCTTATAATACAAATTATGATTAGTACGGGTGTCGGGGGTTATGGGGAGAAGGCAGGAGAACGGGGTTAGGAGGGAGAGATAGATCAGCCATGGTGGAGTAGACTCGATGGGCCGAATGGCCTAATTTTGCTCCTATCATATGATCTCATGACCTTCTGACAAAATCATCAAATTGTCTAAATACTACATTTTCAAGCAACGAAATCACCATCCTTGTTAAGGATGCATTCCACCCCCTCCCCGCCCCCCCCCCCCCACAGTGCCCTGCAGTCCCTGAAATCCCCCAGCGTGCCCGTGGACAGCGCGTAGACCCTCTCAAGTGCCACGCGGGCGCGGACGTAACCCCGGACAGGCCACCGGCTCGGGCAGAGCCCTCCTGCCTGGCGCCGGGACTCGCGGGATGGAGGTGTTGCACTTTGGGGGCACTGACATGGGCAGAACCTACACAGTGAGCGGTAGGACTCGGGGGAGTGTTGTAGAGCAGTTGGATCTAGGAGTACAGGTACATCGTTCATCGAAACTGGCGCCACAGGTAGAGAGGGAGTGGTGTAGAACAGAGAGATCTGAAGAAGGGTCTCGACCCAAAACGTCACCCATTCCTTCCCTCCCGAGATGCTGCCTGACCCGCTGAGTTACTCCAGCTTTTTGTGTCTACCTGAGATCTAGGAATGCACGTATATTGTTCGGTGAAAGTTGCACCACAGGTAGAGGGAATGTTGTAGAACAGAGAGATCTGTTACTTCTTTGCCCTTTATCATCGTTACTTTTTTTGCCCTTTAACATCGTTACTTTTTTGCGTATCTTTCATTCATTGTTCTTTATCTCTCTACATCACCGTCTATATCTCTTGTTTCCCTTATCCCTAACCAGTCTGAAGAAGGTCTCGACCCAAAACGTCACCTATTCCTTCTCTCCAGAGATGCTGCCTGTCCCGCTGAGTTACGCCGGCTTTTTGTGTCTGTCTTTGGAACACAGTACAATTTTCATTGAAAGTGACACCCCAGGTAGATAGGGTGGTCAAAGAAGCTTTCAGCACATTGGCCTTCATCAGTCAGAGTATTGAGTATAAAACTTGGGAGGTTATGTTCCAGTTGTATAAGACATCGGTGAGGCCGCATTTGGAGTATTGTGTTTCAGTTCTGGGCACCGTGATAAAGGAAAGATATTGTCGAACTGTAAAGGTTGCAGAGAAGATTTACGAGGATGTTGCCAGGACTTGAGTGCCCGAGCTACAGGGAGAGGTTGAGCTGTTCCTAAGCTACAGGGAGAGGCTGGGACTCTATTCCTTGGAGCGCAGGAGGATGAGGGGTGATCTTATAGAGGTGTACAAAAATCATGAGAGGAATAGACTCACAGAGTCTCTGGGCCAGAGTAGGGGAATCAAAAACCAGAGGACATAGGTTTAAGGTGCGGGGAGGAAAATATTTAATAGGAACCTGTTGACAGACTAGCCTCTCTCCATGTAGACTGATAGAGAACACACTTTAGGCTCACTTCAGAATATAAAGCCAATTTAAAAAAAAAGTTAAACTAACATAAATTGATGGAAACTAAAGGCAGCTTAGTCTGCTGCACCGGTCCATAGAAACATAGAAAATATAGAAAATAGGTGCAGGAGGAGGCCATTTGGTCCTTCGAGCCAGCACCGCCATTCATTGTGATCATGGCTGACCATCCACAATCAGTAACCCATGCCTGCCTTCTCCCCATATCCCGTGATTCCGCTAGGCCCTAGAGCTCTATCTAACTCCAATCTACTGACAGATTTATGCAACACTCAGACTGAAGTGGATATCACCAGGATATCTGTTCAGCTCTTACTTTGATTTTCTAAGCTTTAATCTGCAAACTCTCTCAGCTTTTTAGATGGTAAAGTAAAGAAATTTCAGCAAATAACAATGGCCGTGACTAATTTAAATTCAGCAAGTCAAGGCATAGATTCTGCAGTTTAAACTGAATCATGATTTTAGACTTGGGAGAAACAGCGAGCAAACAGGCCCTTCGGCCCATCGGGTCCGTGCTGACCAGCAATCACCCGTACATCAGTTCTATCCTACACACACTAGGGACAATTTACATAAACCAATATACTATATACTGTATATATTCATAAAGGAAATGAACGATAAACCTATACACAACTCAAAGAATAAATTCTCATAAACAACACAAATTACATTTTACATGTTCAAAAGGGAGTAGGAGGCAGTATACACTTATTTATTCCCACCCCTTCTCAGCTACTCTTCAATTAATTCATAAACTTTATCTCATCTACACACACACACACACACATGTATATATATATATATATATATATATATATATATATATATATATATATATATATAAATATATATATATAAACATAGCACAAAAAGTAAGGAAATTTGTGTTTGGTAGATTATTTCTTTGTTGTAACAATGCTTCTTGGCAATAAATCTTATACCGTTGGAAAGCCTGTTTATTTCCCTTTTAAATGGTGCCACATTTGTAAGGAACATGCATTTGTGGGATGAGCAGCAGAGCTGAGTATGTGGGTTGCGCCCATAAAAAATCTGCCAAATCTTCTCTGCCAATGCCAAACAGCTTATTCTGCCATTGACTGTTGTTCGGTGTTGTTTGGTGGATTGGATGATTGAAGTCTGAAGAAACAAGACATATTGGCAATTTAACAATTTATTCATTTAATAAACAGGAGCCTCAGTAGCGTGTGGAAGAACCATACACAGCCACAACAGCCTGGCACCTCCTCCTCATGCTGGTCACCAGCCTGGTCACACATTGTTGTGGGATGGCATCCCATTCTTCAACCAGCATTTGTCGCAAGTCAGCCAACGTGGTTGTGTTGGTCACTCTGGCACGAACAGCACGCCCAAGCTGATCCCACAAGTGTCCAATGGGGTTGAGGTCAGGACTGCTGGCAGGCCATTCCATCCTCTCCACTCCCAAATTCTGGAGGTAGTCTCTGAGAAAGCCTGCTCTGTGGGGGCGAGCATTGTCATCTTGGAGGATAGAGTTCGGTCCCAAACTGTGGAGATATGGGATTGCCACTGGTTGCAGAATCTCATCTCGATATCTCTCTGCATTGAGATTGCCTCCAATGATGACAAGCCTCGTTTTTCCAGTGAGGGAGATGCCGCCCCACACCATCACACTGCCTCCACCAAAAGATGTTACTCTATCGGTGCAGCAATCAGCATAGCATTCTCCGCGTCTTCTCCACACTTTGACCCTATGATCCAACTGCCGTAGGCAGAATCTGGACTCATCGCTGAACATAACGTTCCTCCACATGTTCAGGTTCCAGTGCACGTGTTGCCGACACCAGCGCAAACGGGCCTGATGGTGAAGGGCAGTCATGGCAGGCCTCCTGGCAGCCCTATGTGACCGGAGATCGGCTGCGTGCAGTCTGTTCCGAATTGTCTGGGCAGAGAGCCGTCGGCCATATCGTCCTGCAAACCTTGACTACAAATCTGTAGAAGACAGCCTACGGTTCCTAAGTGCTGACAGGGTGAGGAAACGGTCTTCTTCGGGTGTCGTCTTCTTGGGACGCCCACTTCGCGGCCTGTCTCTGACATCCCCCGTTATATGGAACTTGGCCTTCACTTTGGAGATGGTACTAGGGCTCACTCCAAATAATGCCGCAACTTGGTTTTGCGGAACACCAGCTTGAAGTTGCCCTATCGCACGGGCCCTATCCAGATCAGTCAAACGTGGCATGCCGATTCTTGGAGCAGACACCTAATGACCACTGTAGCAGGGCCCATGCTCACAGATGCTGCCAATCAGGTGCCAATCAGGCACCTGATTGTCAGCATCTGGGGGTACCAGAAGCTCAAAACAAGAGTCAATAGCAACAGCAGAATAAGCTGTTTGGCATTGGCAGAGAAGATTTGGCAAATTTTTCATGGGCGCAACCCATGTACTCAGCTCTGCTGCTCATCCCACAAATGCATGTTCCTTACAAATGTGGCACCATTTAAAAGGGAAACAAACAGGCTTTCCAACGGTATAAGATTTATTGCCAAGAAGCATTGTTACAACAAAGAAATAATCTACCAAACACAAATTTCCTTACTTTTTGTGCTATGTTTATATATATATATATATATATATATATATATATACACACACACACAAATATATACATTCATACATACATATATCCACATACGTGCATACATATACACACACACACACATTATATATATATATATATATATATATATATATATCTATACACACACGTACACAAATATATACATACATACATATACGGTAGCGCAGCGGTAGAGTTGCTGCTTTACAGCGAATGCAGCGCCGGAGACTCAGGTTCGATCCTGACTACGGGTGCTGCACTGTAAGGAGTTTGTACGTTCTCCCCGTGACCTGCGTGGGCTTTCTCCGAGATCTTCGGTTTCCTCCCACACTGCAAAGACGTACAGGTATGTAGGTTAATTGGCTGGGTAAATGTAAAAATTGTCCCTAGTGGGTGTAGGATAGTGTTAATGTGCGGGGATCACTGGGCGGCACGGACTTGGTGGGCCGAAAAAGGCCTGTTTCCGGCTGTATATATATGATATGATATGATAAGATAACTGCAGATGCTGGTACAAATCGAAGGTTTTTATTCACAAAATGCTGGAGTAATGAAATTCGGGTCGAAAAGCCACCCATTCCTTCTCTCCCGAGATGCTGCCTGACCTGCTGAGTTACTCCAGCATTTTATGAATAAATACATACATACATATATTCATACATATGCCACATACGTGCATACATATATATACACACACACACAAACATACATATAGGCAATTTATGAACAATTTTCCAAATTTTATATGTACAACGTGAATATCTAAGATGTCACAGCCCGTCCTCATTCTTATACCTCTGGAAAATATTTTGTATTAAACACAAATGATAGTGGTGTTTTGTATAAAACACAAACCATAGTAGTGCAAAAAATAAAGGAATGCATATATATATATCTGTGTGTGTGTGTGTGTGTGTGTGTGTGTGTGTGTGTGTGTGTGTGTGTGTTTATAATAGATATATGTTCATCGAAAGGGTACACACACATGTACACATACATGTACACACACACACACACACATGTATATGTATATATCTATACACACACACATATTGAGCTTCTTGCTTTGCTGTTTTTTGCGTTCAGAGTACTACGCCAGTATGTCTGTTGTGCTGCTACAAGTAAGAATTTCATTACTCCTTTCTGGGAACAGATGACAACAAAACACTCTCGACTCTTGAAGTTGGACGCAAATGGCAGAGGGAGTTCACCCTCTCCCAGCCGCACACCCCTCCCATCCCCACCGGGTAACTGCTCGTCCATCTCTGGAGGAGTCTGTGACCCGCGCCGACCTTATCAGCCTCCACTGCACATGTTGAAACAGAATGGAGGATGTGAGGCGATCTCAATCCCAGGAGGCTGTCTTAGAAGTAGACGGAGCTGAAGGAGTCAATTCTAAGGAGGGGGGATTAATGGATTCCCAACATTTACTGTTGAATCCTCTGCTTGGTAACCGCAGTGGATATCAATCTCAGCCCGAAACGGAGAAATAAAGAACTGCAGATGCTGGTTTATACGATACGATACGATACATAGAAACATAGAAACATAGAAACATAGAAAATAGATGCAGGAGTAGGCCATTTGGCCGTTCGAGACTGCACCGCCATTCAATATGATCATGGCTGATCATCCAACTCAGTATCCCGTACCTGCCTTCTCTCCATACCCCTTGATCCCTTTAGCCACAAGGGCCACATCTAACTCCCTCTTAAATATAGCCAATGAACTGGCCTCAACTACCTTCTGTGGCAGAGAATTCCACAGATTCACCACTCTCTGTGTGAAAAAAAAGTTCTCATCTCGGTCCTAAAAGACTTCCCCCTTATCCTTAAACTGTGACCCCTTGTTCTGGACTTCCCCAACATCGGGAACAATCTTCCTGCATCTAGCCTGTCCAACCCCTTAAGAATTTTGTAAGTTTCTATAAGATCCCCCCTCAATCTTCTAAATTCCAGCGAATACGATACGATACGATACGATACGATACGATACGATACGATACGATACGATACGATTTTATTTATCCCTGGAGGGAAATTGATCTGCCAACGGTCATAAAAACACAAGATACATGAAACGTGAAATTAAAGTGAGGAGTGGAAAGGATTGGAGATGCGCAAAGATTGGGGAGGGGAGTGGGGTGGGGGGGGGGGGTGGGTCAGTCTCGGTCGACTCCACGACACAAGGGGGAGGAGTATCAAGGATGGACACAAAGTGCTGGAGTAACTCAGCGGGCCAGCCATCACCTCTGGTGAAAAGGAATAGGTGACGTTTCGGGTCGGGACCCCTCTTCAGACACTTGTTATTAAACAGTCTCTTGGGAGAGACGATGGCAAAGCCCTTTCCTTTCTTGTGCAGACGCACATTTTCTTGGTATCTCACGTAGGATCCACAAGTAATAGGGAAATAATGGATGTACCTGTAAAAATGAACCTGTCTTAACTACAGTGGTTGCCTTGGTTACAAGGCATGATCTTCAAGTCTAGGTAGGGTACGCATTAACAACAATCTTAATTATTGGTGGCTTGAGACACACAAAGTTTAGTTTACTTTAGAGATACAGCGCGGAAACAGGCCCTTCGGCCCACCGATTCCGTGTCGACCAGCGATTCCTGAACACAAACACTACCCCACACACACCAGGGTCAATTTTACATTTATACCAAGCCAATTAACCTACAAACTTGTACGTCTTTGGAGAGTGGGAAGAAACCGAAGATCTCGGAGAAAACCCTTGCAGGTGACGGGGAGAACGTGCAACCTCTCTACAGACAGCGCCCGTAGTCAGGATCGAACCCGGGTCTCCGGCGCTGTGAGGCAGCAACTCTACCGCTGCGCCACCGTGCCGCCCTTATGTGTATACGTGTAGATGTGTATCTAATTGCCAGGTGTGGCAACAGAGAGGCTTTGATACCTGTGGAGGTAAAGCTTTTGAATTACACGAGTCACCACAAAGCCTAGATCAAAGCTGATTTAGAGTCATCGAGTGATACAGCATGGAAACAGGTCCCTCGGAAAACTTGCCCAACAAACCTCTGTCGTCTGGACCTCAATTCCCCTACTCTGGGCACGAGACTCTGTGCGTCTATTCCTCTCATGATCTTATACCCCTCTATAAGATCTCCTGCGCTCCATGGAATAGAGTCCCAGCCTGCTCAGCCTCTCCCTATTGCTCAGGTCCTCCAGTCTTGGCAGCATCCTTGTGAATCTTCTCTGTTCCCTTTCCAGCTTGACAACATCATTTCAGTTTGTTTTCTTTGGTCCTGCACGATGATCTTTATTCCCTCAATGTATCAATGCTGATTAAAACGTCTGCTCGGTTGGGCGTTGGTTCACGGATGCTCCTGAAAGGTGGGTGATGGTCACTACACTGCCATGTGGAGGCAGCAAGCAACAAAGACTTCTGCAAATTGGAGGAACAGCACCTCGTATTTCGCTTGGGCAGCTTACATAGAAACATAGAAACATAGAAAATGGGTGCAGGAGAAGGCCATTCAGCCCATCGAGCCTGCACCGCCATTCAATATGATCATGGCTGATCATCCAGCTCAGTATCCCGTACCTGCCTTCTCTCCATACCCCCTGATCCCTTTAGCCACAAGGGCCACATCTAACTCCCTCTTAAATATAGCCAATGAACTGGCCTCAACTACCTTCTGTGGCAGAGAATTCCACAGATTCACCACTCTCTGTGTGAAAAAAAACGTTCTCATCTCAGTCCTAAAAGACTTCCCCCTTATCCTTAAACTGTGACCCCTTGTTCTGGGCTTCCCCAACATCGGGAACAATCTTCCTGCATCTAGCCTGTCCAACCCCTTAAGAATTTTGTACGTTTCTATAAGAACCTTTTACAACCCCAGCGGTACGGATATTGATTATCAAGTAACCCTTGCTTTCCCTCTCTCTCAGACCCTCTCGCTCCATCCTAGTCATCGTACTAGTTTCACTGTCGTCCTGTTGACTTCCACTGCTTGTGTCCACTCGTTATCACCTTCTCCACAGCCAACAATGGACCAGTGTGGGCTCCACCTTTCCTTTGATCATCGTTGCTGCATTTGATTTGTCCTTTTGCAAATCTTTCATTCATTTGTTCCTTGTCCTTTTCACATCTCTCGTCTCCCTCTCCCCCGACTCTCGCTCGGTCTGAAGAAGGGTCTCGACCCGAAACGTCACCCATTCCTCCTCTCCAGAGATGCTGTCTGTCCCGCTGAGTTACTCCAGCATTTTGTGTCTATCTTCAGTGTAAACCAGCATCTGAAGTTCCTTCTTACGCCAAAATAATACGTGAATATTTTTATTCTACTTATCTTTTCTCGTCCTTTTGAAAGCAGTCTTCTTATTCGGGAATCACCAAGCCCACAGCCAACAATAGACCATTGTGGGCTCCGCCTTTCCATTATCATCGTCACTTTTTCCATGTCTTTCATTCATTTGTTCTATATCTCTCTCTACATCACCGTCTATATCTCTCTTTTCCCTCTCCCCTGAATCTCAGTCTGAAGAAGGGTCTCGACCCGAAACGTCACCCATTCCTCATCTCCAGAGATGCTGCCTGTCCCGCTGAGTTACTCCTGCTTTTTGTGTCCTTCACCACGTGGCAAGTGTGCCAACAAGACCATGCAGGGCGGCACGGTGACGCGGCGGTAGAGTTGCTGCCTCACAGCGAATGCAGCGCCGGAGACCCGGGTTCCATCCCGACTACGGGCGCTGTCTGTACGGAGTTTGTACGTTCTCCCCGTGGGTTTTCTCCGAGGTCTTCGGTTTCCTCCTGCACTCCAAAGACGTGTGGGTTTGTAGGTTAATTGGCTTGGTATAAATGTAAAGTGTCCCTGGTGTAGGGTAGTGTCAGTGTCCGGGGATCACTGGTCGTCGTGGACCCGGTGGGCTGAAGGGCCTGTTTCCACGCTGTATCTGTAAACTAAACGAAACTAAACGAAACTAAACTGAACTAATCCTGGACCTCATGAATCATGGACAGCAGCGCGGAAACAATTGCTTCCGCAGCTCAAGCAAAACGTTCTTTACCCCATCTGATTCACATCAATTAATTTCACTTGGTACAGACCTAATCCTGATGAGAGACTTCAAGGTTGTTGCTGATGTCAAAATGCAAGCCAATGACTCTGTATCACTTTGATGAGTAAGTTCACCATGATAGAGTTTTACCAAGCTGATACTTCAGTCATGAAACTCAAACTGTGTGATCAGGAAGATGTATATGTTTTAGAGTCACAGAGTGATACTGTGTGGAACAGGCCCTTCTTGCCCACACCACCACCATGTCCCATCTACCTGCGTTTGGTCCATATCCCTCCAAACCTGTCCTATCCATGTACCAGTCCAAGTGCTTCTTAAACGTTGCGATAGTCTCAGCCTCAACTACCTCCTCTGGCAGCTCGTTCCATATATCCACCACCTTTGTTACCCCTCAGATTCCTCTGTCTGGAGAAAGGTCTTGACCCGAAACGTCACCCATTCCCTCTCTCCTGAGATGCTGCCTGACTTGCTGAGTTACTCCAGCATTTTGTGAAATAGATTCCTTTAAATATTTTCTCCTTCACCTTAAACCTATGTCCTCTGGTCCTTGATTCCTCTACTCTGGGCAAGAGACTATGTGCATCTACCCGATCCATTCCTCTCCTGGAAGCTTTTTATAGTACAGCTTTGCCAAAAATGTGAGTCTGAGTTTGAGCTTGGTTTACTGTCATGTGTACCGAGGTACAGTGAAAAGCTTTTGTTGCGTGCGATCCAGTCAGCAGAAAGACATGATTACAATCGAGCCGTCCACAATGTACAGATACATTATAAAGGGAATAATGTGAATAACATTTAGTGCAAGATAAAGCCAGTAAAGTCCGATCAAAGATAGTCCAAGGGTCTCCAATGAGGTAGATAGTAGTTCAGCACTGCTCTCTGGTTGTGGTGGGATGGTTCAGTTGCCTGATAACAGCTGGGAAGAAACTGTCCCTGAATCTGGAGGTGTGCGTTTTCACACTTCTGTACCTTTTGCCCGATGGGAGAGGGGAGAAGAGGGAGTGGCCGGGGTGCGAACTGCAGATGCTGGTTTATACCAAAGATAGACATAGAGTGCTGGAATAACTCAGCGGGTCGGGCAGCATCTCCGGAGAAGATGGAGAGGCTGCGTTTCGGATCAAGACTCTTCTGATCGTAATGGGGAGAGCGGTGGACCAAACTGGAAGCGAAGAAAGAAACCAATGAGGTAGATTATAGCTAGGGTTGGCAACTGTCCCGTATTAGCCGGGACATCCTGTATTTTGGGCTAAATTGGTTTGTCCCGTACGGGACCGCCCTTGTCCCGTATTAGGCCCGGGGGGCGCTGTAGGCCTGGACGCTGTAGGTCTGGACATTTTAGCTCCGCACAGTTAGGCCTGGAGGCCCGGGCGCCGCCTAACGGAGATTGAATATCAACCCGCAAGGCCGCCATTAGTGGAGCGGGAGCACGTGGCCGCTGGCTGGGTGAGGTCACGTGGGACGTGGGGCGGTGACGTCACCTTGTCCCTGATTTGGGAGTGAGGAAGTTGGCAACCCTAATGGTAGCTCTGGACTCCTCTCTAGTTGTCGGTAGGATGGTTCAGTTGTCTGACTTTAGTGTCCTTGCGTATTAAAATAAATGGTCCCTGGTTGTGAGAAATAAACAGATTGCAAAATACTGCATCATTTCAGTCCTGCATTCTGTGATCCTGTTTCAATAATGGGATTCATGTGGAGCGTCACACAGTGTCCCCTGCTCTCTATCTCTCCATGACTCAACCTCGTTGTTCTGGGAAGTAGTGCAACGACAAATGTATTTATACCATCGCCAAAGACATGAAAAGCCAGCTGCCTTTCTCTTTCCACAGAGACTGACTGGCCTGCTGAGTTTCTCAGTACTTTCTGTTTTATTTCTGATTTCCAGCACTGGGGTTTTTGTTTTTAGACTTTAGACTTTAGAGATGCAACACTACAGCGCTGAAACAGGCCCTTCGGCCCACCAGGTCCGCGCCGACCAGCGATCCCTGCACACTAACGCTATCCTACACACACCAGGGACAATTTAACAATCTTGGCTTGTATACATTGGAAATTAGAAGGATGAGAGGGGATCTTATCGAAACGTATAAGATTATTAAGGGGTTGGACACGTTAGAGGCAGGAAACATGTTCCCAATGTTGGGGGAGTCCAGAACCAGGGGCCACAGTTTAAGAATAAGGGGTAGGCCATTTAGAACAGAGATGAGGAAAAACATTTTCAGTCAGAGAGTTGTGAATCTGTGGAATTCTCTGCCTCAGAAGGCAGTAGAGGTCAATTCTCTGAATGCATTCAAGAGAGAGCTAGATAGAGCTCTTAAGGATAGCGGAGTCAGGGGGTATGGGGAGAAGGCAGGAACGGGGTACTGATTGGGAATGATCAGCCATGATCACATTGAATGGCGGTGCTGGCTCGAAGGGTCGAATGGCCTCCTGCTGCACCTATTGTCTATTGTCTATTATTTAGGTTAATTTAGTTTAATATCAGATCTGGTAGCGATGAAGTTAAGTTGCATATTGAGAAGTTGCAGTCCTAGACAATGGCAGCTGGGATCTTAAAATCAGGTTTTTAAACAAATGTGGGGTTTAAAAAGAAAACGTCACTGAATTGTATTGGATTATCATATAACCTCGCCTTGCTCAGTTTGGCACGAAATGCTGATTTATTGCCATATGGTTTTGATCCAGTCAATATGTTCTGGAAATCATTTTATTAAACAATTGTAAACAGAAGATAAAGGGGGGGGGGGAAAAATCAATATGCTCAATTAAAAAAGTCATCTTTTCTGCCATCAGGGGTCCTTGGCAATGGTAAAGGTGAGAGTATTTCGGCTGGATTGTTCACTATTCTAAACTGCTTACAAAATTCTTGATCAGCACAAAGTGCCGGAGTAACTCAGCGGGTAAGAATGACAGGTATCCTCTCCTGAGGACAATCTCATATGATGTGGAAGATGCAGGAATTCTTGCTATTGAGGGCGTGCTGCGTAGGTTTACTAGCTTAATTCCCGGAATGGCGGGACTGTCATATGTTGAAAGACTGGAGCGACTAGGCTTGTATAACGAGGAGATAAAATTGGCGTGTCACAAATGTAATGCTACGGTGGTTATGGGAGATTTCAACATGCAGGTAGACTGGGAAAATCAGGTTGGAGATGGACCCCAGGAAAGAGAGTTTGTAGAGTGCCTTCGAGATGGATTCTTAGAACAGCTTGTACTGGAGCCTACCAGGGAGAAGGCAATTCTGGATTTAGTGTTGTGTAATGATCCTGATCTGATAAGGGGACTAGAGGTAAAAGAGCCATTAGGAGGCAGTGATCACAACATGATAAGTTTTACTCTGCAAATGGAAAGGCAGAAGGGAAAATCGGAAGTGTCAGTATTACAGTATAGCAAAGGGGATTACAGAGGCATCAGGCAGGAGCTGGCCAAAAGTGACTGGAAGGAGGCCCTAGCAGGGAAGACGGTAGAACAGCAATGGCAGGTATTCCTGGGAATAATGCAGAGGTTGCAGGATCAATTTATCCCAAAGAGGCGGAAAGACTCTAAGGGGAGTAAGAGACACCTGTGGCTGACAAGGGAAGTCAAGGACAGCATAAAAATTAAGGAGAGGAAGTATAACATAGCAAAGAAGAGTGGGAAGACAGAGGATTGGGACTCTTTTAAAGAGCAACAAAAATTAACTAAAAAGGCAATACGGGGAGAAAAGATGAGGTACGAGGGTAAACTAGCCAATAATATAAAGGAGGATAGCAAAAGTTTTTTTAGGTACGTGAAGAGGAAAAAAATAGTCAAGGCAAATGTGGGTCCCTTGAAGACAGAAGCAGGGGAATTTATTATGGGGAACAAAGAAATGGCAGACGAGTTAAACCGTTACTTTGGATCTGTCTTCACTGAGGAAGATACACACAATCTCCCAAATGTTCTAGGGGCCGGAGAACCTAGGGTGATGGAGGAACTGAAGGAAATCCACATTAGGCAGGAAATGGTTTTGGGTAGACTGATGGGACTGAAGGCTGATAAATTCCCAGGGCCTGATGGTCTGCATCCCAGGGTACTTAAGGAGGTGGCTCTAGAAATAGTGGAAGCATTGGAGATCATTTTTCAATGTTCTATAGATTCAGGATCAGTTCCTGTGGATTGGAGGATAGCAAATGTTATCCCACTTTTTAAGAAAGGAGGGAGAGAGAAAACGGGTAATTATAGACCAGTTAGTCTGACATCAGTGGTGGGGAAGATGCTGGAGTCAATTATAAAAGCATTTGGATAGCAGTAACAGGATCATTCCGAGTCAGCATGGATTTATGAAGGGGAAATCATGCTTGACAAATCTACTGGAATTTTTTGAGGATGTAACTAGGAAAATTGACAGGGGAGAGTCAGTGGATGTGGTGTACCTCGACTTTCAGAAAGCCTTCGACAAGGTCCCACATAGGAGAATAGTGGGCAAAAGTAGGGCACATGGTATTGGGGGTAGGGTACTGACATGGATAGAAAATTGGTTGACAGACAGAAAGCAAAGAGTGGGGATAAATTGGTCCCTTTCGGAATGGCAGGCAGTGACCAGTGGGGTACCGCAAGGTTCGGTGCTGGGACCCCAGCTATTTACGATATACATTAATGACTTAGACGAAGGGATTAAAAGTACCATTAGCAAATTTGCAGATGATACTAAGCTGGGGGGTAGTGTGAATTGTGAGGAAGATGCAATAAGGCTGCAGGGTGACTTGGACAGGTTGTGTGAGTGGGCGGATACATGGCAGATGCAGTTTAATGTAGATAAGTGTGAGGTTATTCACTTTGGAAGTAAGAATAGAAAGGCAGATTATTATCTGAATGGTGTCAAGTTAGGAGGAGGGGGAGTTCAACGAGATCTGGGTGTCCTAGTGCATCAGTCAATGAAAGGAAGCATGCAGGTACAGCAGGCAGTGAAGAAAGCCAATGGAATGTTGGCTTCATAACAAGAGGAGTTGAGTATAGGAGCAAAGAAGTCCTTCTACAGTTGTACCAGGCACTGGTGAGACCGCACCTGGAGTACTGTGTGCAGTTTTGGTCTCCAAATTTGAGGACGGATATTCTTGCTATGGAGGGCGTGCAGCGTAGGTTCACTAGGTTAATTCCCGGAATGGCGGGACTGTCGTATGTTGAAAGGCTGGAGCGATTGGGCTTGTATACACTGGAATTTAGAAGGATGAGGGGGGATCTTATTGAAACATATAAGATAATTAGGGGATTGGACACATTAGAGGCAGGAAACACGTTCCCAATGTTGGGGGAGTCCAGAACAAGGGGCCACAGTTTAAGAATAAGGGGTAGGCCATTTAGAACGGAGATGAGGAAGAACTTTTTCAGTCAGAGAGTGGTGAAGGTGTGGAATTCTCTGCCTCAGAAGGCAGTGGAGGCCAGTTCGTTGGATGCTTTCAAGAGAGAGCTGGATAGAGCTCTTAAGGATAGCGGAGTGAGGGGGTATGGGGAGAAGGCAGGAACGGGGTACTGATTAAGAGTGATCAGCCATGATCGCATTGAATGGCGGTGCTGGCTCGAAGGGCTGAATGGCCTACTCCTGCACCTATTGTCTATTGTCTATTGTCTATTGTCTATTGTATACACTGGCATTTAGAAGGATGAGAGGGGATCTTATCGAAACGTATAAGATTATTAAGGGGTTGGACACGTTAGAGGCAGGAAACATGTTCCCAATGTTGGGGGAGTCCAGAACCAGGGGCCACAGTTTAAGAATAAGGGGTAGGCCATTTAGAACTGAGATGAGGAAAAACTTTTTCAGTCAAAGAGTTGTGAATCTGTGGAATTCTCTGCCTCAGAAGGCAGTGGAGGCCAATTCTCTGAATGCATTCAAGAGAGAGCTAGATAGAGCTCTTAAGGATAGCGGAGTCATGGGGTATCGGGAGAGGCAGGAATGGGGTACTGATTGAGAATGATCAGCCATGATCACATTGAATGGCGGTGCGTACAGGCTCGATGGGCTGAATGGCCACCTCCTGCACCTATTGTCTATTGTCTATAGAATTCTGTGTCGGAAGGAACTGCAGATGCCAGTTTTTTTAATTTAGAGATACAGCGCGGAAACAGGCCCTTCGGCCCACCGAGTCCGCGCCGACCAACGATCCCCGCGCACTAACACCATCCTACACACACTAGAGACAATTTACAATTTTACCGAAGCTAATTAAACCTGTACGCCTTTGGAGTGTGGGAGGAAACCGGAGCACCCGGAGAAAACCCACGCAGGTCAGGGGGAGAAGGAACAAACTCCGTACAGACAGCACCAGTAGACAGGATGCCGATCTAGTCATACTTGTAGTGTTTATTGCTGAACTTAACCATACCAGTTCCTTTCAACTGAAAAGGAAACCATTCTGTTCATTGTGTTTGGGGTGACTGTTTGCTTCCATGATCCAAGATGAGTCTGATAGATGTCTCTCTCCCCCAGAACTCTATGCTCAGAATGCTAATACATTGTGATCCCCTCTCTAACCTTTTCACTGCAGCAAGGCAATTTCACGCTCCGGCAACTATGTGCCTGTTGAACTGTTAGGAAATCCTTTTGAAACTGGGATGTGGGGGGACTTGGAAATCGCAGTTCCAAATATCAGCCTACACAGCTTAAGATGTATCTATTACAATCCTTTGTCCATGGTTTTAGCAGAGATGTTACCCATTTGAACAGAATTGACATATATGCCGAAATAATAGAGAAGGAACATGAATCTGCTGAATAATGTAAGATGTTATATAGATAATGGATTAGCTCGTTCTATAAAGGACACTCACTGTTGTATACAAACGTGCGTGGTGCATTTAACATTCAAGGTGGCACAGCAGTAGAGTTGCTGCCTCACGGCGCCAGAGACACGGGTTCGATCCTGACTACGGGTGCTGTCTGTGTGAGGTTTGTACGTTCTCCCCGTGACCTGCGTGGGTTTTTTTTTCCGGGTTCTCCGGTTTCCTCCCACACTGTAATGATGTGAAGGTTTGTAGGTTAATTGGCTTCGGTAGGAATCGTAAATTGTTCCTGTGTTAGAAGGAACTGCAGATGCTGGTTTACACCGAAGATCGACAGAAAATGCTGGAGTAACCCAGCGGGACAGGCAGCATCTCAGGAGAGAAGGGTTTCGACCCCTTAACGTCACCCATTCCTTCTATCTGGAGATGCTGCCTTTCCCGCTGAGTTACTCCAGCATTTTGTGTAAATTGTCCCTAGTGTGTGTAGCATAGTGTTAGTGTGCGGGGATCGCTGGTCGGCGTGGACTCGGTGGGCCGAAGGGCCTGTTTCCACGCTGTATCTCTAAACCAAACGAAACTAAACTAAAAACTTGAATGCATTGGAAATGAAAGAGCCCTCAATGATGCTGTCATGTTGAGCATTGCATGAAAATTTACAGCACAGAAACAGACCATGGAAACCAAATGAACCATGTACAATGTAGATTCATGTCAAACATTCATGGTACGAAATTCATCAAATTCCCACTGCTCTGCTCCAGTTATATTAGAACATTCAGTCTACATTCAGTCTACAACTGCCTACAACAGTCTACATTCAGTCTATAAAAACAGTGGCCCAGCGGTCGAGTTCCTGCCTCACAGCGCCAGAGACCCGGGTTCGATCCCGACTACAGGTGCTGTCTGTGCGGAGTTTGTGCGTTCTCCCCGTGAGTTTTCTCCGGGTGCTCCAGTTTCCTCCCACACTCCAAAGACGTACAGGTTTGCAAGTTAATTGGCTTTGATAATAATTGTAAGAATGTCCCTAGTGTATGTGTGTGTGTGTGTGTGTGTTAGGATAGTGTTAGTGTACGGGGCAATTGCTGGTCGGCACGGACTCGGTGGGCTGAACGGCCTGTTCCCACGCCACATGTCTAAAGTCTAAAAGTCTACATCAGTTAAGAATATGTAATTTAGATGTACATAATCACTGATATTCTTGCAAGAATGATGGAGATTGTCCCATTGTGATTTTGTCATCTATCACCAAGTGTTAGTTTTTCCCTAATCATATTTCTTTGTAATATTTCCCCTCTTATGTCCTTTTAAAGATGATTGACTTTTTTTCCTTTCAACATACATGAAAACTCCCAGGTCTGAGGGGAGAGAATGGAGAATGTGGTGCTAATTGCTTTATTTTTTTCAAAGTGTCCTCACGCATTCTGTGAGTGAGCCGTCAGACTCTATGATAATCACATCTAAAGCCACCATTGCCATTAAAAACATCCTGGATAAAGCCTCGCTCCCTGAGCTTATGCGCTGGTAGACACAGAATAGATTTTCTCTCTCTCTCTCAATGCTTTTCTTAATTGAATGTATAAAAGATCATCTCTCAAGTTTTTTTTTTCTTCTGCAACTGCAACTTTTCACCTTTCATGTTTTTTTTCCGTTTGGTTTAAAGATACAGCACCGAGTTAGGCCCTTCGGCCCATCGTGTCCGCGCTGACCAGCGATCCCCGCACACTAACACCATCCTACACACACTGAGGATATTTTACCAACCGCAGACAATAGACAACAGGTGCAGGAGGAGGACATTCGGCCGTTCGAGCCAGCACCACCATTCAATGTGATCACAGCTGATCATGCTCAATCAGTACCCCGTTCCCGCCTTCTCCCATGACTCTGTTATCCTTAAAAGCTCTATCTAGCTCTCTCTTGAATGCATTCAGAGAATTGGCCTCCACTGCCTTCTGAGGCAGAGAGTTCCACAGATTTACAACTCTCTGACCGAAAAAGTTTTTCCTCATCTCCGTTCTAAATGGCCTACCCCTTATTCATAAACTGTGGCCCTTGGTTCTGGACTCCTCCAACATTGGGAACATGTTTCCTGCCTCTAACGTGTCCAACCTCTTAATAATCTTCGCCAACCATTCTGACTAAAGAAGTTCCTCCTCACCACGCTGGGCCGAAGGGCCTGTTTCCACGCTGTATCTCTGAACTCAACTAAACAGTTAAAGGATTGACAAAGCACGATGATTGCATGCCACTCGAAATCAGGCTGAGGGGAGCTGGAATTGATAGACTGAAAGAGAGCACAAGGGTTGGCACCTGGGAGGAAGGCTTCATCAGACACGCACTGCGGCTGTGATGGCTTCTCTCTGCGGTTTAGCATCTTGCCGGGTTGAGTAGCCCCCTCTTTGTTTCTGCAATCACTGTAAAGGGCCACCGCACACTCTCGACAGATGCAATCACGGAGGTGTTCGCTCTGAATACTGCAACCCAGAAGCGCTACATCCCCACCGCCGATTTCAAGAACGTATTACTGCGGCAATTTAGTCGAGTAGCGTGGCAGAGTGCCACTCTTATGCTTACAAAACCCTTTCTCATGCATCCGCCTTGCTCTTGCAGCGATACAAGAGCCAGGATTCCACACGGGATTTACACTAAAGTGAAATCAAACCAGCAAGTATTTTGTGAAACCAATCGCTGATCCATTCACCCACGTATCCGAGTGGGTCTGGTGCTTCGGCAGGGAGTGCCAATCCAACTGATCGCCCCCCCCATGGATATTTGTGACACTGCCTCGAACAGTGGGTGGCACAGTTACTGCCTTACAGCGCTTACAGCGCCGGAGACCCGGGTTCGATCCTGACTACGGCTGCCATCTGTAGTGCCAAAGGGCCTATATACAGCGCAGAAACAGGCCCTTCGGCCCACCGAGTACGCTCCGGCCAGCGATCCCCGCACACTAACACTATCCTACACACACCAGAGGCAATTAACATTTATACCAAGCCGAATAACCTACAAACCTGTACGTCTGTGGAGTGTGGGATGAAACTGAAAATCTCGGAGAAAACCCACGCAGGTCACGGGGAGAACGTGCAAACTCCGTACAGACAGCGCCCGTAGTCGGGATGGAACCCGGGTCTCTGGCGCTGTGAGGTAGCAACTCTACCGCTGCGCCCTGTGCAGCCTCAAATTCCAGCAGGGGTTACATCTAAACATCTTTAGAGTTTAAACTTTAGCAATACAACGCTGCAACAGGCCTTTTGGCCCATCGAGTCCCTGCTGACCAGAGTCCACCTAACAAACAGCTAACAATGGCCTGTCTCCTTTATCATCGTCACTTTTTTGCATATCTTTAATTTCTTTGTTCTACGCATCACCTTCGATATCTCTCATTTCCGTCTCCCCTGACTCTTCAGTCTGAAGAAGGGTCTCAACCCGAAACGTCACCCATTCCTTCTCTCCTGTGATGCCCCCCGTCCCGCTGAGTTACTCTGGCATGTTGTGTCTGTCTTCGGTTTAAACCAGCACCCCCTACATTAACACCGTCACACGCATTAAGGGACGATTTACAATTTACAATCCTGCACACTTGATCCTCCCTCTTGGCTCAGACTGGTGTTGCCTTTGGCTCTCGTTAATTCACCGCCTTGATAGAAAAGCCACCAAAATGAAGAGTTGCATTTAGCAACTGCATTTCACCGCCTCAGGATGTGCCACAGCACTTTGCATCTAATGAGTTATGGTCTCTGTTGTAAAGCAAGGCGTCACAAGGCACCCTCAGGCCTAATATCAGAGATAGACAAAAGGGGCAGGAGGAGGCCATTCGGCCCTTCGAGCCAGCGCCACCATTCAATGTGATCATGGCTGATCATTCTCAATCAGTACCTCTTAGAATGCAAAGAGAGGCATGCCTAGTCACTTGAACATTTCCAGGTCAGCACCACTGGTTGGAGACTTGTTCACATCAGCTGCCCACGATTAACACAACAGGAGTCTAACATGATGCTGAAGTGCCTGGGAGCTTCAGAACGACTGTGGTATGGCTGATTGGTTGTGCAAGTGAACAGTGTGTCATTCACACCCTGATCGCTGGACTCCACTCCATCACTCACACGCACCACAACCATCAATCTATCTTCCATCTTATCATCTTCGCTGAAATCCGCTTTTGAAAAGAAAATGAGATTGCAGTCATAAAATCCACCATATACATTCAGTACAATGATCATTTGCAGAGAGAATCTACAGCCAGGGTGGCTTCCGGCTTAGTGACATAACTGATTGAGTTGGTGGCTCCAGGGGAACCTTCTAACGCTGCAGCAGAGCTTGAAGGGTGGCACGGTGGCTCAGCGGTAGAGATGCTGCCTTACAGCGAATGCAACGCCGGAGACTCAGGTTCGATCCTGACTACGGGCGCCGTCTGTACGGAGTTTGTACGTTCTCCCCGTGACCTGCGTGGGTTTTCTCCGAGATCTTCGGTTTCCTCCCACACTCCAAAGACGTGCAGGTATGTAGGTTAATTGGCTTGGCAAATGTAAAAATTGGCCCTAGTGTGTAGAGTAGTGTTAATATGCGGGGATCGCTGGGCGGCGCGGATTCGGTGGGCCGAAGGGCCTGTTTCTGCGCTGTATCTCTAAAAATTAAAACAAATTTCATTGAGGAATGTCCGGCTGAATGAGAATTTCATTTAACGTTGATGGGAGGACCTTGTTACTTGTTTGGAAGAACGTCCATTGCCACAGAAGTGGAAGCAATGACCATCCAGTCGTGGTCATAGTGATACAGCATGGAACAGGCCCTTCGGCTAAACTTGCCCATCACGGCCAACATGTCCTATCTACACTAGTCCCACCTGCCTATTGAAAATGGCAACTCTGGACACTCTCTCAGTGTACCACTGCTGCAGTGTGTATGAGATGATTTCTAAGATGTATTTAAGTGCCCATATTTTGTCCATATCCCTCTAAACCTGTCCTATCCATGTACCTGTCTAAATCTTTCTTAAACGCTGCAATAGTCCCAGCCTCAACTACCTCCTCCGGCAGCTCGTTCCATACACCCATCACTATTTGTATAAAAAAGATATCCCTCAAGTTCCTATTAAATCTTTTCCCCTTCACCATAAACCTATGTCCTCTGGTTCTCAATTCTCCTTCTCTAGGCAAGAGATTCTGTGTGGCTCTCTAGTCTATTCCTCTCGTGATTTTATACATCTCTATAAAATCTCCCCTCATCCTCCTGCGCTCCAGGGAATAGAGTCCCAGCCTGCTCAACCTCTCCCTACAGCTCAGGCCCTCTAGTCCTGGCAACACGGTGGCGCAGCGGTAGAGTTGCTGCTTTACAGCGAATGCAGCGCCGGAGACTCAGGTTCGATCCTGACTACGGGCGCCGTCTGTATGGAGTTTGTACGTTCTCCCCGTGACCTGCGTGGGGTTTCTCTGAGATCTTCGGTTTCCTCCCACACTCCAAAGACGTACAGGTATGTAAGTTAATTGGCTGGGCAAATGCAAAAAATTGTCCCTAGTGGGTGTAGGATCGCTGGGCGGTGCGGACCGGGTGGGCCGAAGGGCCTGTTTCTGCGTTTTATCTCTAAATCTAAAAAATCTAACATTCTCGTAAATCTTCTCTGCACCCTTTCCAGCTTGACGACATCTTTCCTATAACATGGTACCCAGAACTGAACACAATACTCTAAGTGCGGCCTTACCAACGTCTTATACAACTGCAACACGACCTCCCAACTTTTATACTCAATACTTTGACCAGTAAAGGCCAATGTGCCAAAAGACTTTTACCTGCGACTCCACCTTCAAGGAACCATGCACCTGTACTCCTAGATCCCTCTGCTCTACAACACTACCCAGAGGCCCCAGAGGCCTACCATTCACTGTGTAGGCCCCAGAGGCCCCAGAGGCCTACCATTCACTGTGTATGCCCCAGAGGCCCCAGAGGCACCAGAGGCCTACCATTCACTGTGTAGGCCCCAGAGGCCTACCATTCACTGTGTAGGCCCCAGAGGCCTACCATTCACTGTGTAGGCCCCAGAGGCCTACCATTCAATGTGTAGGCCCCAGAGGCCTACCATTCACTGTGTAGGCCCCAGAGGCCTACCATTCACTGTGTATGCCCCAGAGGCCCCAGAGGCACCAGAGGCCTACCATTCACTGTGTAGGCCCCAGAGGCCTACCATTCACTGTGTAGGCCCCAGAGGCCCACTATTCACTGTGTAGGCCCCAGCCTACCATTCACTGTGTAGACCCCAGAAGCCTACCATTCACTGTGTAAGCCCCAGAGGCCTACCATTCACTGTGTAGGCCCCAGAGGCCTACCATTCACTGTGTAGGCCCCAGAGGCCTACCATTCACTGTGTAGGCCCCAGAGGCCTACCATTCACTGTGTAGGTCCTCCTCATGTTACTTCCCAGATGTGCAGCACCTCATATTTCTCTGCATTAAATTCCAACAACCATTCCTCAGCCCACCTGGCCAATCGATCAAGATCCTGCTGCAATCTTTCACAACCATCTTCACTATCTGCAAAACCACCCACCTTTGTACTTTTGTATCGTCTCCCCACAGCTCAGGCTCCTCGAGTCCTGGCAACATCCTCGTAGATCTTCTTTGCACCCTTTCCAACTTGACAACCTTGCAATTTGCATTTTAAGATCCCTATGAGATAATATAGATGCTTATTTCCAATTATAATCTAATTAACTGCAAACATTTTAATGCTGCAGATTGGTAGATGTTTAATTTATATTTTAGTATTTCCTATTCTTTCCCTTTGTAGCCATTAGCTAATGGGTCGACAAATCTGTTCAGCCCGAAAGGTTTATGAAATGGTTGAAATTTTATTTGAATGAAATTTTACAAACATGACTTTGCATATTTAGGTCTACTTAATTGCATAGCGTTTAATGATATCATTTGTTTAACCATATCCCAGTCTGAGTCTTCATTTGTTCTCTAATTATTTCTTATGTAAACATTATGCAGTAAATTGAAAGGATTTTCATGCAAACTGCTTTTTAGTGGCGAGGTTTATTTTTCTGATCTGAATCCCATCTGCTGCTATGCATTTATCATCCTAGTTTTATCTTAGCAAAAGCAACACGAATGGTACTTACTCATTTATAGATATCACCAGGCAGCATGGTGGCGCAGCGGTAGAGTTGCTGCCTCACAGCGCCAGAGACCCGGGTATAATCCTGCCACGGGTACTGTCTGTACAGAGTTTGTACGTTCTCCCTGTGACCTGTGTGGGTTTTCTCCGGGTGCTCCGGTTTCTTCCCACACTCCAAAGACGTGCAGGTTTGGAGGTTAATTGGTTTCGGTATAAATGTAAGTTGTGTGTAGGATAATGTTAGTGTGCGGGGATCGCTGGTCGGCGCGGACTCGGTGGGTCGAGGGGCCTGTTTTTGCGCTGTATCTCTAAACTAAACTAAACTAGAAGCAAAGATCACTCTCATCCGAGCTGCAGGCATTAAGTGTTGATTGTACAGAACTGTCCAAAGATGGGTCTCGACCCGAAACGTCGCCCATTCCTTCTCTCCTGAGATGCTGCCTGACCTGCTGAGTTACTCCAGCATTTTGTGAATAAATGTCCAAATGGATGGGCCATTGCTACAATGGTCGCCTCAAAGCTTCAATAAGCCAGATTCAATCCTGATTTTAGTTTAGTTCAGAGGTACAGCATGGAAACAGGCCCTTCGGCCCACCAGGTCCATAGCGACCAGCGATCCCCACACATTAACACTCCCCTACACACACCAAGGACAATTTACCAAAGCCAAATAACCTACAAACCTGCACGCCTTTGGTGCGTAGGAGGAAACCCATGCAGTCACGGGGAGAACGTACAAACTCCGTACAGACAGCACCCGTAGTCAGGATCGAAACTGGGACCCAGGTCTCTGGCGATGTAAGGCAGCAACACTACCACTGTTTCTACTGCTGGACCTGTTTCCATTCAGTATTAAACTAAACTAGACTAAACTGAACAAAATTGAACTTACCCCTCAGGTTCCTATTAAATCTTTCCCTCCTCACCTTAAACCCATGTCCTCTGATCCTCGATTCCCCTACTCTGGGCAAGAGACTCTGTACGTCTACCCGATCTATTCATCTCATGATTTTGTGCACCTCTATAAGATCACCCCTCAACCTCCTGCGCTCCAAGGAATATAGTCCCAGCTGAACTAAACTATACTAAACTATACACAACTAAACTAAACTAAACAGTGCTTCCAATTATTTTTTTAGGCGCTGTAATCATTCTTACTGCTTAAAAGCAGAGGAGTCTGTTTATAAGAGCATTGCATGCTGAATGTGCAGAATTATTGGTTGAACAGATGCCACAGTATGTTGGAGTTTGGTTTTCATTTTAAGATACATGAAATAAATGCAAAGAAGACATCACTATTTTTCCCCTTTGTTGGCATATTAATATGGCAAGATTTTTCCTTCAATTCAGCAGATAAAACAAAACGGAAATCATGAACAGCGCACCTAGATCGCTTCATACAGTTTGAGAGACTTTTCTTGTCGGCTGATGCAAAGAGGCAGCTCCTCAATTATTATTTTTTTACAGCAAAGGGTTTCAAGCTTTTATATCTTTAAACTTGCATATTATCAGCAGTGGTGTTTTTGAATAAATATAAATACCGTATAATATGGATAATTTTAGAGTTGGTGATAATACCTGAACCTGGATCTATGTGGCAGAGTGAATCCTCTTGCTAGTACATTTTTTACATTTATACTGTATCAAGCCAATTAACCTACAAACCTGTACGTCTTTGGAGTGTGGGAGGAAACCGGAACACCCGGAGAAAACCCACGCAGGTCACGGGGAGAACGTACAAACTCCGTACAGACAGCACCCGTAGTCGGTGTAAGAAAATAACTGCAGATGCTGGTACAAATCAAAGGTATTATTCACAAAATGCTGGAGTAACTCCTTTAGTCGGGATCGAACCTGCTGTTGAGCCAAGAGAAAACAATCAAAAGATTTGTTTTAGAAGGAAAAATACCTGGGAATAATCCTTCCAGCTTCAGTGGGCTTGAGAATCATGATTGGGATTGCCAACTGTCCCGTATTAGCCGGGACATCCCGTATTTTGGGCTAAATTAGTGTGTCCTAAACGGGACCGCCCTTGTCCCATATTAGTAGGGTTGCCAACTTCCTCACTCCCAAATACGGGACAAAGGGTGACGTCACCACCCCGCGTCCCACGTGACCTCACCCAGCCAGCGGCCACGTGCTCCCGCTCCACCAATGGCGGCCGCCCTGGCCGGGAGCACGTGGCCGGGAGCACATTACCTTGTCCTGTATTTTACACACACTTTATTCCAAAACAAAAACAAACACACAAAGTAGTCACGCGGTCAGATCAAAAGCTGCCCGTATCGGCAGTTCACGAACAAAAGTTATCAGATGAAAACCCCGCCAACTTTGTCAACGATACATTCGACCTCCCGCGGCGACCGTCGTTAACGGAAGGCCTCCAGTGTCCCCGTGGACACCGCGTGTTCACTCTCCGTCACGGACGTAAGCCCGGAAGAGGGGCGGGCAGCCGACCCCTGTGCGGCCGTTGACTACCCGCTGCCTGGACCCGCGAACGGCCATCTTGGCCAGGCCCAGAAGGCTGTGGAGGCCAAGTCAGTGGGTGTATTCAAGGCAGAGACAGATAGATTCTTGATTATTGCGGGTGTCAGGGGTTATGGGAAGGAGGCAGGAGAATGGGGTTAGGAGGGAGAGATAGATCAGCCATGATCGAATGGCAGAGTAGACTTGATGGGCTGAATGGCCTAATTCTGCTCCTGTATCTTATGAACATAACAACTTTTGCATTGCAAACACCTTCTGGGTGAAATAATTTCTCCTGAATTCTTTGCAAATAATTTCGTCTTCCTGCTTGAAACCAAACATGTTTGCCAATCGCACTGATAGCTTTATCCCCACTACTTTCTGCGACTTTATATTCTTGACAAACTGGTTTTGAATCTGTTCCCTACCTCCTCGTGGATCTGACACCACCCTTGGAAATTAAACTGGATTGCACCTTTCGTGACGCTTGAAGGAACAGACGTTGGGTCCATCTGTTCTCCTTCACCCAGGTGGGCACCGGCTAATCAAGCAGTGGGCAACACATCGAAGGTAGACACTAAATGCTGGAGTAACTCAGCGGGCCAGGCGGCATCTCTGGAGAGAAGGAAAGGGTGACGTTTAGGGTCGAGACCCTTCTTCACACTGAGAGTCAGGGGGGAGGGCTAGACACAAAGATATGGAAGGGCAAGGTGTGAAGATGAGGGATCAAAGGGGATGAGTTTCAAGGAACATGTAATATGAACCATCGTTAGCCAGGGGAAGGTGGCAACGAGGGGTGCAAAGATAAAATTTAATCCGGAGGACAGTCAGACTGGTCACAGACGAGGCGGGGGGTCAGAGCGAGAGGGAAAGCAAGGGTTACTTGAAGTTAGAGAAGTCAATGTTCATACCGCTGGGGTGTGAGCTGCCCAAGCGAAATACGAGGTGCTGTTCCTCCAATTTGCGCTGGGCCTCACTCTGACAGTGGAGGAGGCCCAGGACAGGAAGGCAGTGTGGGAGTGGGAGGGGGAGTTAAAGTGTTTGGCAACTGGGAGATCAGGTAGGTCCAGGCGGACTGAGCGCAGGTGTTCACTGCAACTCTGCACACGTGACAATAAATAACCACTGAAAGACCCGCTGAATTCACTGCATTCGTGAAGGTAAATTGTGGTCGTTGATGCGTTATTGAACCGACCGTGACACTTGTAATGGTTTTATTGGTTTAAATCAAATGGCTTTGCAGATAATGGCCAGATGCACTAACCTGTCCATATGATCCTTATATGGCTGTCGTACTTGATTCTGAACGCTGCCAGGTGTTTTACAAGCTTGTAACTTCTTTTATGTAATCCATTATGAAGAGTGGTTTGTAACTACAGCGTTGGTGTCTGGGGCCACATGGACAAGTGTACCGTACTTCAAGATTAATGGGTGCCGTGGGAAACCAGCCTCTAGCCCCTGATTAATGACGTTGTTTATTCACGGCTTTGCCTGATGGTGAAAGCTGTACACAGCCTTCAGAGAGCTGGAAGGCTGTGCGGCAATATACCCAGTCTCAGTGCGTTACACCGGGCAGCGCAGCGGTAGAGTTGCTGCCTCACAGCGCCAGAGACCTGGGTTCCATCCTGACTACGGGTGCCGTCTGTACGGAGTTTGCACGTTCTCCCCGTGAGTTTTCTCCGGGTGCTCCGGTTTCCACCCACACTCCAAAGACGTACGGGTTTGTAGGCTAATTGGTTTGGCATGATTATAAACTGTCCCTGGTGTGTAGGGCAGCGTATGTTTAGTTTAGTTTAGTTTGGAGATACAGCACTGAAACAGGCCCTTTGACCCACCGGGTCCACGCCGACCAGCGATCCCCGCACACCAACACTATCCTACACACACTAGGCACAATTTACAATTGCCTACAAAGCTGTACATCTTTAGAGTGTGGGAGGAAACCGGAGAACCCAAAGAAAACCCACACAGTCACAGGGAGAATGTACAATCCCCCCCGTACAACACCTATAGTCAGGATCGTAGCCGGGTCTCTGGTGCTGTTTGGCAGCAACTCTACCGCTGCGCCACCGTGCCACATACGTGTGCGGCGATCACAGGGGCCAAAGTGCCCATTTTTCTTGATGTGGCTCTGAGCTAAACTAAAACTACATTAGACTCCTGTCTTCATCATAAATCCTGTAGTGTGTTGTTTTAAACTTGTAGCAGCATTGTGTTACACAGACCTTAAGTAAAATATATCGCCTACTCAACTTTTTAAAAGACCAAATGAAATCCAACATCTGGAGGCTTTATTGTAATCATGTATTGTCTTTTCACAGACTGGTTAACACGTAACAACAGTTTTTTAACTGCACCTGTGACCATAAACTCAACTCAAACTCAACTCAAACTCAACTCAAACTCAACTCAAACTCAACTCAAACTCAACTAAGCTCAACTAAGGGCGGCACGGTGGCGCAGCGGTAGAGTTGCTGCCTTACAGCGAATGCAGCGCCAGAGACTCGGGTTCGATCCCGACTACGGGCGCCGTCTGTACGGAGTTTGTACGTTCTCCCCGTGACCTGTGCGGGTTTTCTCCGAGATCTTCGGTTTCCTCCCACACTCCAAAGACGTACAGGTTTGTAGGTTAATTGGCTGGGCAAATGTAAAAATTGTCCCTAGTGTGTGTAGGATAGTGTTAATGTGCGGGGATCGCTGGGCGGCGCGAACCCGGTGGGCCGAAGGGCCTGTTTCTGCGCTGTATCTCTCAATCTAAAAAAAAAATTAAAAAATCTAAACTCAACTCAGCTCAACTAAACTAAAAGATAGACATAAAAAGCTGGAGAGACTCAGCGGGTCAGACAGCATCTCTGGAGAGAAGGAATGGGTGACGTTTTGGGTTGAGACCCTTTTTCAGACTGAGTGTCAGGGGAGAGGGAAACGAGAGACATGAACCTCATACCTATCTCATATCAACCTAAACTAACCTCAGCATGTAGGAAAGAACTGCAAATGCTGGAGTAACTGAGCGGGTCAGGCAGCATCTCTGGAGAGAAGGCATGGGTAACATTCCGGGTCGGGACACTTTTTCAGACTGAGAGTCAGGGGAGAGGGAAACGAGAGTACGAAACTAAACTAACCTCAGGACAGAACCTCTTAATTGGTACAGGGGTCAGGGGTGATGGGGAGAAGGCAGGAGAATGGGGTTAGGAGGGAGAGATAGATCAGTCATGCTTGAATGGTGGAGTTGACTTGATGGGCCGAATGGCCTAATTCTGCTCCTATAGAAACATAGAAACATAGAAAATAGGTGCAGGAGTAGGCCATTCGGCCCTTCGAGCCTGCACCGCCATTCAATATGATCATGGCTGATCATCCAGGTCAGTAACCTATACCTGCCTTCTCTCCATACCCCCTGATCCCTTTAGCCACAAGGGCCACATCTAACTCCCTCTTAAATATAGCCAATGAACTGGCCTCAACTACCTTCTGTGGCAGAGAATTCCACAGACTCGCCACTCTCTGTGTGAAGAAATGTTTTCTCATCTCGGTCCTATCACTGATGAACTTCATGTGTTCCTGATGGCCATCAAGTGCAGGGCTGACAGGCCTACAAGTCGACACAGATAACACTCAGTAATTGCATACTTTAGCTTGATGTTCCAAATCCTTTTTTTAATGTCAGTGGTGACAGCTGTAAGCTAGCAAACACATACCTGCAAGCATTAGAGCTCAGATCTAATTGCCCTCGCTGTGACCCTCTGTGAACAGGGCCCCATGTAGTATTTGTCAGCTTTAATGAAGTGTCACCTCTTTCCAGTTAAATGTAAAAGATGTTTGAGCTCCAAAGAACTCACGGAAACATACCTGAATGAAAGAAATTCACGACATAATTTACAAGTCCTGTATGAACTAGTTACATATAATTGAAAAGCAAAGCCGGAGGCATTTTTTTAGTGCCAGTTTCTTACTGCTGTTTCTCTCTCGACATAATATGACTACATCCCACGACATTTAAATTTCTCCTTTTCAGAGATTACTTATTATTCAACAGACTGTCAGTCACAGCTACACATATCTACACACTAAACAAGGTCTGCCACGGTGGCGCGGCGGGTAGAATTGCTGCCTTACAGCGCCACAGACCCGGGTTCAATCCCGACTACGGGTGCTGCCTGTACTTTCACATCCTCTGTCTACACACCAGGGTGGTGGCACAACGTTAGAGCTTCTGCTCTGATTTGTAATTTGTATTAGACAATAGACAATAGACGCAGGAGGAGGCCATTCGGCCCTTCGAGCCAGCACCGCCATTCAATGTGATCATGGCTGATCATTCTCAATCAGTACCCTGTTCCTGCCTTCTCCCCATACCCCCTGACTCCTCTATCCTTAAGAGCTCTATCCAGCTCTCTCTTGAAAGCATCCAACGAACCGGCCTCCACTGCCTTCTGAGGCAGAGAATTCCACACCTTCACCACTCTCTGACTGAAAAAGTTCTTCCTCATCTCCGTTCTAAATAGCCTACCCCTTATTCTTAAACTGTGGCCCCTGGTTCTGGACTCCCCCAACATGTTTCCTGCCATATTGCCATATTGAGAAGTTATTAAAGAGGTCTAAAAACAATTTAGCAGTGATTTTTGAGAAGGTCTTTAACAATATCAGTGGTTTAGTTTAGTTTAGAGAAACACTACGGAAATAGGCCCTTCGGCCCATCGAGTCCATGCCACCGACCAGCGATCCCCGCACACTAACACTATCCATCACACACTCAGGACGATTTACATTTATACCGAGCCAGTTAACCTACAAACCTGCACGTCTTTGGAGTGTGGGAGGAAACCGGTGCACCCGGAGAAAACCCACGCAGGTCACGGGGAGAACGTACAAACTCCGTACAGACAGCGCCTGTAGTCGGGATCGAACCCGTGTCCCTGGTGCTGTGAGGCAGAATCTCTACCGCTGCGCCACCGTGCCGCCCTTTCCCATCTCCAGTTTTCTATTGAATACTTTAGTAAATAAATGACTGAATATCTTATATCATATCATATCATATATATACAGCCGGAAACAGGCCTTTTCGGCCCACCAAGTCCGTGCCGCCCAGCGATCCCCGTACATTAACACCATCCTACACCCCACTAGGGACAGTTTTTACATTTTACCCAGCCAATTAACCTACATACCTGTACATCTTCCTCTGCTGTTTGATGAAAAAGTAAGTTGATGAAATACGCTGATAATTAAAGCTAATATCGCTCTGAACTTACATTGAGGAGAGATTATACGTGGCTGGGATAATGGATTATTTCCATCAATTCCTATTAAAATCATCACCGTGTTGTGCCGTAACAAATGCCGATATATTTTGTTTTGTCAGATGCACACCAAGTTCTGAATACAGGTCTGCAGAATATATGAATTTATGGAGCTGTTCTCTGTTACATGAGTGTGTTAGAATCATGATCGTATTAAAAATTCATGGCTTTTAAAAATATTGAGATGTGGTACATCAGATTCCATGTGCAGACGATAGTGACACGATAACCTGCAGCGGCAGTGATATATATTTTCTAGTAAATTTTTGCCATACATATTAATGGCCCTGTTATTATCACAGTTCAACATGTTTACATTTCCATTTAGATTTAATGGCACATTTGGCCAAGAGGCTTGTAAATTGTTCTTCGAAATTGGGTTTGTAACCTATTTCGGAACTTAAAGCAGGATGGAGATTATGATAAGGGTGGGTTTGTGGAATTACCTCTGAAATGTGCTCTGCTGATGATTAAAATTCATGGAAAAGCTTAATAACTAATAACGCGTTACGCACACAAATAAATAGCAAACTTTTTGTTTTGCAATTTTTTTTTCTGCATCTACAAAAACCCTACTTCAGAAAGCTTCAGAGGGAAGCAAAGCATTCAATATTGTCTGAATATTGTCTGAAGAAGGGTCTCGACCCGAAACGTCACCCATCCCTTCTCTCCAGAGATGCTGCCTGACCTGCTGAGTTACTCCAGCATTTTGTGAATAAATCGATTTGTACCAGCATCTGCAGTTATTTTCTTATTCAATATTGTCATGTTTACTCACTTTTACCATGTTCCCTTCAGTTGAGTTTTATTTCCGCGTGTTCCGAGGTACAGTGAAAAGCTTTTGTTGCGTTCTAACCAGTCAGTGGAAAGACAACACACAGTTCTCGGTGGCGCAGCGGTAGAGTTGCTGCCTTACAGCGAATGCAGCACCGGAGAACCGGGTTCCATCCCAACCACGGGTGCTTGCCTGTACAGAGTTTGTACGTTCTGCCCGTGACCTGCGTGGGTTTTCTCCGAGATCTTCGGTTTCCTCCTACAACTCCAAAGACGTGCAGGTTTGCAGGTTAATTGGCTTGGTAAATGTAAAATTTGTCTCTAGTGGGTGTAGGATAGTGTTAGTGTGTGGGGATCGCTGGGCGGCGCAGACCCGGTGGGCCGAAGGGCCTGTTTCCGTGCTGTATCTCTAAACTAAGCTAAAAAGTTACAAACAGATCCATTTACAGTGTCTACTTCTCTCAGTGTACTGTATACAGTGTATGCTGTCCATTTACTTTGCTGCCATGTGCTGGGGCATCAGAGCAAAGCCCACGGACACCAACAGAATCAACAAGCTCATCAGGAAGGCCGGCTCCGTCCTGGGGGCGGAGTTGGGTTCACATGAGGGGGTCTTGGAGGGGAGGATTCTCCTCAAACTGCAGAGCATCCTGGACAATACAGCTCACCCCCTCCTTGACACGCTGGTCAACCTGAGGAGCACCTTCAGCAACAGACTGGTCCCACCAAGATGCAGCACAGAACGCCACAGGAGATCCTTCTTCCCCGTGGCTATCAAACTGGAGAAATCTTCCCCCTTCTGTCTTGGGGTAGACTGACTCCCCCAAACCCTCCCCTCCCCAATCTTTGCTCATCCACAACCCTGGACTTTCCACTTGTCATGTTTCAAGTATCTTGCTGTGTCTGAAGAAGGGTCTCGACCCGAAACGTCGCCCATTCCTTCTCTCCAGAGATGCTGCCTGTCCCACTGAGTTACTCCAGCATTTTGTGTCTATCTTTGTGTATTCTATGACTGTTGGCAGACCAATTTCCTTCCTGGGATAAATAAATACAGTTCCATCGTGTCGTATCGTATCGTAGATAACACCATAAGGGAATAACGTTGAGTGCAAGGTAAATCCAGTAAAGTCCGGTCTAGGATAGTCCGAGGGTCATCAAAGAGGTAGATAGTAGTTCAGCTCTGCTCTCTGGTTGTGGTGGGATAGTTAAGTTGCTCTTCCCAAGCATGCATACCTGCCAAGTACTTTCAGTGCACAATGTTATTTTCTCTCGCTGTTCCTGACCTCTGGCATGAGTGTCTCATTGATATTCCAAACTGTTCTCCCCTTTTTGGCAAAACCAATAAAGAACTATTCATCACAACACTTCCAACTGTGACCAGGGCACTTCTGTTCAGCTCCAACTTCTGAAAGCATATTCCGTGGTTTGTTGACGCGTAGGTTTACTAGGTTAATTCCCGGAATGGCGGGACTGTCGTATGTTGAAAGACTGAAGCGACTAGGCTTGTATACACTAGAATTTAGAAGGATGAGAGGAGATCTTATCGAAATGTATAAGATTATTAAGGGGTTGGACACGTTAGAGGCAGGAAACATGTTCCCAATGTTGGGGGAGTCCAGAACAAGGGGCCACAGTTTAAGAATAAGGGGTAGGCCATTTAGAACTGAGATGAGGAAAAACATTTTCAGTCAGAGAGTTGTGAATCTGTGGAGGCCAGAGAGAGCTAGATAGAGCTCTTAAGGATAGCGGAGTCAGGGGGTATGGGGAGAAGGCAGGAATGGGGTACTGATTGAGAATGATCAGCCATGATCACATTGAATGGTGCTGGCTCAAAGGGCCGAATGGCCTCCTCCTGCATCAATAAACTCCAATACATCCAGAACTCCGCTGCCCGTCTACTCACCCACTCCCCGACCCGTGACCATATCACCCCCGTCCTTTACAAGCTCCACTGGCTCCCCATCTCCCAGAGAATCCAGTACAAAATCCTCCTCTTGACCTACAAAGCCCTCCATAACCTGGCCCCATCCTACCTGACCGACCTCCTCCACAGGCACACTCCCACCTGCACCCTCCGCTCTGCTGCTGCTGCCAATCTCCTATCCCCCCACATCTGGACCAAACTCAGATCCTGGGGGGACAGGGCTTTCTCCATCGCTGCTCCCACCCTCTGGAACTCACTACCTCAGACCATCAGAGACTCCTCCTCACTCACCACATTCAAAACATCACTGAAGTCTCACCTGTTCAACACTGCCTTCAACCACTGACCATCACCTCACCTTATTCTTCCTTTTCTGTTTGTTTATTTATTTATTTTAATGTCTTATTTACCCTGTAATGCGTCTTTGAGTGTCTAGAAAAGCGCTATACAAATGTAATGTATTATTATTATTATTATTATTATTATTATTGTCTATTGTCTATTGTCTATTGATGAAGATACTTTACTGTCACAGGTACTGAGTCACAGTGAAATTCTTTGTTTTGCATATAAAACCAAGTAAATCATACTATAGATAGATAAGCACAAAAGTGCCACGGCTGTAGTGCAATAGTAGACATCACTGAGGCTCTCTAAGGCGTTGTTCAGGCCACATTTGGAGTATTGTGAGCAATTCTGGGCCCCATATCTGAGGGTGGGTGTATGCTGGTTCTGGAGAAGGCCCAGAGGACATTTACAAGAATGATCCCAGGAATGATTGAGTTAACATATGTTGAGCGTTAGACATCCTTTTGGGAAAGGAGATGATGAGAAATTTCTTTATTCAGAGGGTGGTGAATCTGTGGAATGCGTTGCCACAGAAGACTGTGGAGGCCAAGTCAATGGATGTTTTTAAGCCAAAGATAGATAGATTCTTGGTAGTCACCAAAATGCTGGAGTAACTCAGCAGGTCAGGCAGCATCTCTGGAGAGAAGGAATGGGTGACCTATCAGGTCGAGACCCTTCTTCAGACTGATAGATTCTTGATTAGTAAGGGTGTCAGGGGTTATGGGGAGAATGGGGTTAGGAAGGAGAGATAGATCAGTCATGATTAGGGTTGCCAACTGTCCCGTATTAGCCGGGACATCCCGTATTTTGGGCTAAATTTGTTTGTCCCATACGGGACCGCCCTTATCCTGTATTAGGCCCAGGGGCCACTGTAGGCCGGGACACTGTAGGCCGGGACACTTTAGGCCCGGACACTGTAGGCCCGGGGACCGCTGTAGGCTAACGGAATGTGTTCGGGGAGCAGGGCCGAGTGTGTTCGCCTAATGGAGGTTGCCTAGCAACCCGCCTCCTGGCCCGGGCGGCCATTGGTGGAGCGGGAGCACATGGCCGCTGGCTGGGTGAAGTCCCTTATTTGGGAGTTAGAAAGTTGGCAACCCTAGCCATGATTGAATGTGGAGTAGACTTGATGGGCCTAGACTTCTGTTCCTGTTATTTAGGAACTTTGTACCCCTTACGAATCAAGAACCAGTCAATCTCCACATTAAAAATACCCAACGACTTGGCCTCCACCGCCATCTGTGACAATGAATTTCACAGATCCTCCAGCAATTTGTGTCTTAATCATTTTGGCTGAATTAAAAACATATATAAAATTATACAAAACATATAAAATTGTTAAGGGATTGGACAGGCTCGATGCAGGAAAAATGCCCGATGTTGGGGGAGTCCAGAACCAGAAGTCACACAGTTTAAGAATAAGGGGTGGGCCATTTAGGTCAGAGATGAGGAAAAACTTTTTCTCCCAGAGAGTCGTGAGTCTGTGGAATTCTCGGCCACAGAAGGCAGTGGAGGCCAATTCGCTGGATGTATTCGAGAGAGTCAGATATAGCTCTTAGGGCTAATGGAATCAAGGGATATGGGGAGAAAGCAGGAACGGGGTACTGATTTTGGATAACCATGATGAAGGCAGGAAAATGAGGTTGACAGGGGAAGATTGATCAACCATAATTGAATGGCGGAGGAGACTTGATGGGCCGAATGGCCTAATTCTGCCCCCATTCAATGGAGCTCTAGGGGCTAGTGGAATCAAGGGATGTGGGGAGAAGGCAGGCATGGGTTACTGATTGTGGATGATCAGCCATGATCACAATGAATGGCGGTGCTGGCTCAAAGTGCCATATGGCCTCCTCCTGCACCTATTTTCTATGTCTATAACTTATGAAGATTAGAAGATTTAGACCAGCATCTGCAGTTCCTTCCTACAATAATCAAAAATCTGTCAATCTGCGCTTAAAAAATACCCAATGACTTATACCTAAAAATTGACGAATCTCTCAAGAGTAAAAAATAATAATTCTCTGTGTCTACCTTTTCTATCACGGGGGAAGACCATGCGATTTTGCTCATGGTGCTCCATCTGCTCTGTGCTGTACGATGCTGCAGCTACACAGATGGCTGTGCCAGTGTCTATCCTCAATCAATTCCAAGTAAATTCAGGCCAGCTGCCTGCGCCAAGAGGAACAGCAATGACTGTCAGCCCTTAAAGGCACATTCACCATGTTAGCATCACTGGAGCTCAAAGATACTAGAGGAACAAGATGGACCACTCCGTTGAAATCACCTACACTGAAGTGTAGTGCGCAAAGGAGCCATTTTAGTAGGTAAAACCCACCCTTCGCTCTGCCTCAGTGTTTTGGGGGAACAGTGTGTGTGATGATGCCATTACAATGCAGAATATATCTCATCTATCAATTCACAGATTTTTGTTATTTTTCTTTTTAATTGTTTCTGCAAGTTTCTGCCTACTAAAATGGCACCATGACGTACTACGGTTTTTAGGGTCGAGTGGTCTATCTTGTTCCTCTAGTGTCTTTGCTGTAGCTCAACACCAAAGAATTTGAGGGTCTCGATCTGAAACGTCACCCATTCCTTCTCTCCAAAGATGTGTTGCCCGTCTTGCTGAGTTACTCCAGCACTTTGTGTCCATCTTCGGTTTAAACCAGCATCTGCAGTTTTCTTTCCTACACATGCAGCTCAACGTTGTTTTGTGGTTGCAATGGAAACGAGAGAGAATGCAAGGGAAAAAGCTCCCAAATTTACAGGGAGAATCAAAGAAGTCTTGGTTATGGAGTCATAGAGTGATACATTGTGGAAACAGGTCTTTCCGCCGAACTTGCCCACAACGGCCAACATGTCCCAACCTTACTAGTCCCACCTGGCTGTGTTTGGCCCATATCCCTCTAAACCCGTCCTATCCATGTACCTGCCTGAATGTTTCTTAATATTAGCAACACATTTTTTTAGTTTAGTTTAGAGATACAGCGCGGAAACAGGCTCTTCGGCCCACCGGGTCCATGCTGACCAGCGAACCCCGCACACTAACACTATCCTACACACACTAGGGACAATTTACCATTTTACTGAAGTCAATTAACATCCCAAAGACGTACAGGTTTGTAGGTTAATTGGCTTGGTATGAATGTAAAATTGTCCCTAGTGTGTGTAGGATAGTGTTAGTGTGCGGGGATCGCTGGTCGACACAGACCCGTTGGGCTGAAGGGCCTGTTTCTGTGCTGTAACTCTAGACTCAACTAATACATGCTATTTTTTTCTTTCACTATGTGAATTATTACCAGTTGATATCCAACAGCCACATTTTTTACACCATTATCTTCAGAGTGGCTCCAAATGCAAAGATATTTACAACATCGCACTAACAATGTTTTTGGATACAATGAAACATACAGATTAGTGAAAGGCTTGGATAGAGCGGATGATTCAAAGGTTTCAAAGGTCTTTTATTGTCACGGGTACCAATTAAGGTACAGTGATATGCGAATTACCATACAGCCATATGAAAAAAAGCAACAAGACACACAGCTACATAAAAATTAACATAAACATCCACCACAGCGGATCCCCCACATTCCTCTCTGTGATGGAAGGTAACAAAGTCTAAACTTCTTCCCTCTTTATTCTCCCGCATTCGGGGCAGTCGAACTATCCACAGTCGGGGCGGTCGAAGCTCCCGCAACGGGGCAGTCGAAGCTCCTGTGGCTTAGAGCTCCCAAAGTCGGTCTCTAACCTCTAAATTATGCAAAGCCAAAGTTTCTCTCAATCAATCAATCAGCCAATCAATCAGCCAATCAATCAGCCAATCAATCAGCCAATGAATCAATCAATCAATCAATCAATCAATCAATCAATCAATCAATCAATCAATCAATCAATCAATCAATCAATCAATCAATCAATCAATCAATCAATCAATCAATCAATCAATCAATCAATCAATCAATCAATCAATCAATCAATCAATCAATCAATCAATCAATCAATCAATCAATCAATCAATCAATCAATCAATCAATCAATCAATCAATCAATCAATCAATCAATCAATCAATCAATCAATCAATCAATCAATCAATCAATCAATCAATCAATCAATCAATCAATCAATCAATCAATCAATCAATCAATCAATCAATCAATCAATCAATCAATCAATCAATCAATCAATCAATCAATCAATCAATCAATCAATCAATCAATCAATCAATCAATCAATCAATCAATCAATCAATCAATCAATCAATCAATCAATCAATCAATCAATCAATCAATCAATCAATCAATCAACCAACCAATCAATCAACCAACCAACCAACCAATCAATCAATCAATCAATCATCAATTGATTAATTAACCGATTCATTAATTAATTGATCGATCAATTCATTGTTTAAGTGGTTGATTAATTAATTGATTGCTCAATCAATCAATCAATCAATCAATCAATCAATCAATCAATCAATCAATCAATCAATCAGTTGATCAGTCAATTAGTCAATTAATTGATTAATCAACTAATTAATCGATCAATCAATTAATTAAAAATCAATCAATTAATTAATTAATTGTATGATCAATTAATCGATTGATTGATTAATTGATTAATTAGTTGATTAAGTATTTAATTAATTGATTACTCAATCAATCATTCAATCAATCAATCAATCAATCCATCAATCAGTCCATCCATCGATCATTCGATCGTTCAATCAATCAATTAATGAATCAGACAATCAATTAGACAATATATCAATCAATTAATCATTCAATCACGCATCATTTAATCAATTAATCACTCAATCAAACAATCAATTAATCAATCATTTCCCCACCTGAACCCTCAAGACAGGTGCAGAAGGATTTCTGACCAGCGTCTGTGTTGTGAGAGGCCGCCTGTTGCAAATCTGCTCACTGCCTCGTGTTCACTCGGGCTTCTACAGTAACGGACACGCAGGGACATCCGATCCTCCAACAAATCATAAAGTTTTAAATCTGTGCAGCAAATTGGATCAAACTCTTTAGATAAGTCTGAGGCTGTGAGGGTGGTTTGGGAACAATATTTTCCAGTGGGAGATGTAATTGTAATTAACAATTGCTGATTACACATGACTTGGTTGGGAACAAATCATCTGGATTTTGACTAAAGGCTTTAAATATTTAAAATTCTGTCACATCAGGTTTTTGTTAGTAATATCACAAATTATGAATGCACTGCAAATGTTTTGCAAAAAATCTTTCAATGTGAAAGAAAAGTTTTCAATGTATTTCTGAATAAAATCTATTAAAGCAGTATTCTGTATGAACAATAACCTTTCCTTAATTAACATTGTCACTGAATGTAACCTCGAGAGGATGACTAAGAATGAAGCCTTGATCAAACTTTCTCTTGCATTTTAAAATAGTTTTTTGTTCGTTTTATTTGGAATGGTTATTCCACAGCTTAACAAGTTTGAAAAGGTTTTGCTTTTGTCTACAAAGATAGGTCGGCATATAAATTAAAAGCCAATGTTAATTAAACTACTCTGTTTATACCCAGGACGGTAAAATCAGAGGGAACTCCAACACAATCTTCAAATTGGCTGGCGGCACCTCAGTGTTTGGATGGATAATGGAAAACAACAATAGACAATAGACAATAGACAGTAGACAATAGACAATAGGTGCAGGAGGAGGCCATTCGGCCCTTCGAGCCAGCACCACCATTCAATGTGATCATGGCTGATCATTCTCAATCAATACCCCGTTCCTGCCTTCTCCCCATACCCCCTGACTCCACTATCCTTAAGAGCTCTATCTAGCTCTCTCTTGAATGCATTCAGAGAATTGGCCTCCACTGCCTTCTGAGGCAGTGAATTCCACAGATTTACAACTCTCTGACTGAAAAACCTTTTCCTCATTTCCGTTTTAAATGGCCTAGCCCTTATTCTTAAACTGTAGCCCCTGGTTCTGGACTCCCCCAACATTGGGAACATGTTTCCTGCCTCTAACGTGTCCAACCCCTTAATAATCTTATATGTTTCGACAAGACAGTGTGCAAGAGGGAGATAATAATCTGGCTGCGTAGGAAGGAACTGCAGGTGCTAGTCTAAACCGAAGATAGACACAAAAAGCTGGAGTAACTCAGCGGGACGGGCAGCATCTCTGGAGAGAAGGAATGGGTGACGATTCGGGTCGAGACCCTCCCTCAGACTGATGTCAGGGGAGAGGGAGGTACATAGATAAGGAAGCGTAAGGTGTGAAAACGGGACAAAGGCAATGGAGATCAAGCAGTAAACAATCTTATACAATAACGGAACAAGTGATTGAGTCAAGAGTTGAGAGTAAGAGTAAGTGGCAGATACACCAGTGGTGTTTATGAGGCCTTCACACATACACATGCTTATGTGTAGGAGGAAACTGCAGATGCTTGTTTAAACCGAAGATAGACGCAGAATGCTGGTGTGACTCAGCGGGACAGGCAGCATCTCTGGAGAGAGGGAATGGGTGACGGTTTCGGGTCGAGACCCTTCTTCAGACTGGTTAGGGATAAGGGAAGAGCTACATCACTGCCTGTATCTCTTGTTTTCCTTAACCCATAACCAGTCTGAAGAAGGGTCTCGACCAGAAACGTCACCCATTCCTTCTCTCCAGAGATGCTGCCTGTCCCGCTGAGTTACTCCGGCTGTTTGTGGGCTGTCTATCTTCAATAATCTGGTTGATCAGTGCCAGAACGACATCTTGGCCTCAGCTTTATGTTCATAAGTGGTCAGAGCAGAATTAGGCCATTCGGCCCATCGTGTCTACTCCGCCATTCCCGAGAGGTAATGATAGAACAACCGTGATGGGTCGACGGGTCAAACGGTCTCCTTCTGCTCCTATGATTTATGAAATTATGATTTTTTTTGTGGACCCCGATCCTTTTCATTTTCATTTTACGTGAAAACCGCTCCTGCAAGGAATCAGTTGCATGGCCATGGCAGTCACGTGTCCTCTCGCACGATCATGGACCAAAGCAGCGCACAATACTGCCGCGTGAAACTCCTCCATGCTCCAAATAAGTTCACTAAAATGGAAAGGACTTTCATAAGGCCACAAGGCAATTTTTAACCAAGACTTTGTGTTCATTTATTGTCAGGGATAACAAAATACATAATCTTGTCACTTCAGGGTACTTTCTACCGAGCCTGTGTGACATTTAGCTGCTTTCCTATCAAGAGAGTATTTTATATCTAGGTCATTGCAAAAGCAATCTGGAACCATCACAGCGAGCTGTGGATGCTGTTTCTGAAGATGTTTGAGGCTCTAATGGATAATATGAACTACAGGGGAACCAAGATTTATGACGAATCAAGAAAATGTTGAGTCCTATAATCAGAAAAGAAAAAAAACGAATTAAAGGTCAATGTCCTGGGTTGCCCCCACGACTCAGTGCAGGCGGTGGGAGAGAGGAGGATGATGGCAAAGATAACATCGCTGCTGGACAACGACTCCCACCCCAAGCAGGACACTGTCACTGCACTGAGTAGCTCCTTCAGTGACAGACTCCTTCACCCCAAGTGCGTGAAGGAGAGATATAGGAGGTCCTTCCTTCCCGCTGCTGTGAGACTGCACAACCAGCACTGCTCCCAGCAGACCAGTCAACAGTAACAGTAAAGGAATACAATTTACCCTTGTCTTTACTTTTATTTATAACTAGACCAAGTGGACCCGTTGGACCCAAACCTCTCCTGCATTGGTGCAGCACCCTCTCCTACCCCCCTCCCTCCCCTCCCCCTCCCTTCCCCACTTCCCCTTCCCCCTCTCCATCCTCCTCAACCCCCCTTATCCACCTTCCTCCCCCCCACATCCCTCCCCCCCACCTCCCTCCCTCTTCCCTCCCTAGGAGATAGATTTAAACTTTGAAATGTGAATAACTTAAAAAATATAACACCGATTTCAATAAAACGACTTGCTTTACCATTAAAGTGATGACGGTGAGTAAGGTGGGCCTAAAATTGTCACGCTATCGTGTACCGTCTTGGCTGTAGTTCGATCACAAATAAGCAAACAAACGAGAGTTTTAGTATATAGATGAATGATCTCTTGCTATACACTTTGCTGCTGTAACACTGTAAATTTCCCCGGTGCGGGCCGAATAAAGGAATATATTATTACTATTATTATTATTATCATGCACACTCAATGATCCATTTGGCCAGCTCCATCTCCATTGTGTTAACCACCCATAAGGAGCAGAATTAGGCCTTTCGGCCCATCATGTCAACTCCACCATTCAATCAAGGCTGATCTACCCCCCCCCCCCCCATCTCAACTCCATTCTCCTGCCTTCCCTCCCACCAAATCCCTGTCACCCGTACTAATCAAGAATCTATCCATTTCTGCCTTAAAGACCTCCACTGATTTGTTGAAGACCCTCTGACGAGAGAAATTCCTGTTCATACTTGGCGGCACAGTGGCGCAGCGGTAGAGTTGCTGCCTTACAGCGAATGCAGCGCCGGAGACTCGGGTTCGATCCTGACTACGGGCGCCGTCTGTACAGAGCTTGTACGTTCTCCCCGTGACCTGCGTGGGTTTTCTCCGAGATCTTCGGTTTCTTCCCACACTCCAAAGACGTACAGGTATGTAGGTTAATTGGCTGGGTAAATATTTTTTTTAAATTGTCCCTAGTGTGTGTAGGATAGTGTTAGTGTGCGGGGATCGCTGGGCGGCGCGGACTCGGTGGGCCGAAGGGCCTGTTTCCGCGCAGTATCTCTAAATCTAAAAATGTCAAACTTTACGCTGCACAACCTCTAAATAGTTTACCAATTTGTGAAACGTTAGCCGGCTGGGTGTTACAAAAATGTCGCAGACACAATTTACATTTCCTGATGAAAGAATTAATCTACCACGTTAAATGGCAAGAGAACTATGATTGCAGAATTCACTTAAGAATTGAAAACTCGCCAATCTTTTTTTTTTGTTTTTGTGATGACATTTTCCCCCCTTTATTTTGGCCGCAGCATTAATAGAAACTAAAATGTTATGGTTTATTTAATGAGATTTTCAACTGTGCAATAAATCAAAACAATACACAGTCGGGCAGAACAAACACCTTTCTCGTTATTGGATGCTGGAAGTTATTATTCAAAACTGTCAGGTAAATCTTATCATGTAATTTTTAAAATCACTTCTGAGTTCCAGGGGTAAAATGCACCTTATGGTCTATTTGACCCCTACCACGCTTATTTTGTATGCCTTCACTGAACGTAGTTAAAGTACACACCGATCAGCCAAAACAATATGACCACCTGCCTAAAATGCTGTTGGTCCTCCGTGTGCAGCCCCATACGCAGCAGGGTGCGATGCACTGTGTATTGTGATACATTCCTTTCGTGACCGTCATTAACATTTTCCGTGACTTGTGCCACAGTCGACCTACTGTCGGTTCGAACCAGACGGGATAGCCTTCGTTGCCCTCGCGCATCGATGAGCCTTGGGCGCCCAACACCCTGTCTGTCGCCGGTTTGTGGTTTGTCCCTCCTCGGACCACTGTCGGTCGGTACTCACCACTGCTGACCGGGAGCACCCCACAAGCCTTGCCATTTCAGAGATGCTCTGACCCAGTCATCTGGCCAGAACAATTTGGCTCTTGTCAAAGTCGCTCAGGTCTTTACTCCTGCCCATTTCTCCTGCATCCATCACATCAACTTCAAGAACTGACTGTTCACTTGCTGCCCAATATATCCCACCCCTTGACAGGTGCCATTGTAACAAGATAATCAATGTTATTCACTTCGCCTGTCAGTGGTCATAATGTTTTGGCTGATCGGTGTATATTAGAGAATAGTTAGAAGCATAGACAATAGGAAATAGGTGCAGGAGTAGGCCATTCGGCCCTTTGAGCCAGATCCGCCATTCAATATGATCATGGCTGATCATCCAAAATCAGTACCCCGTTCCTACTTTCTCCACATATCCCTTGATTCCATTAGCCCTATGAGCTCCATCTAACTCTCTCTTGAAAACATCCAGTGAATTGGCCTCCACTGCCTTCTGTGGCAGAGAATTCCACAGATTCACAACTCTGGGTGAAAAAGTTTTTCCTCATCTCAGTCCTAAATGGCCCACCCCTTATTCTTAAACTGTGACCACTGGTTCTGGACTCCCCCAACATGGGAAACATTTTTCCTGCATCTAGCCTGTCCAATCCTTTAAGAATTTTATACGTTTCTATAAGAGTATACTTGAGTGTAGAAGTGAAATGGTAGGGTGGTGGGCTATATAAGATCATAAGGTCATGTGATAGGAGTAGAATTAGTCCATTCGGCCCATTGTCTACCCCGCCATTCAATCATGGCTGATCTATCTTTCCCTCCTAACCCCATTCTCCTTCCTTCTTTCCCATAACCCCTGACACCCGTACTGATCAAGAATCTATCTATCACTGCCTTAAATATCTCCACTGACGGCCTCCACAGCCTTCTTTGGCCAAGAATTCCACAGATTCACCACCCTCTGACTAAAAATAATTCTACTCATCTCCTTCCTAAAAGAACATCCTTTAATCCTGAGGCTGTGACCTCCAGTCCTAGGCTCTCCCACTAGTGGAAACATCCTCTCCACACCCACTCTATCCAGGCCTTTCACTATTCTTGTGGGGACTTGGGCCTAGTTAGCACCACTGTCCTGGAGTGTATTAAGATACTGATAGGATGTCACAAAGTCATGAACCAGCAGGGGCTAGAGAGAGAGAAAGAGGGATGGTTGTCTCCAGTTGACTATGTACAAGTGCATTTATACGCAGAAATCAATGATCTGGATGAGAACGTGCATGGCAAGATTAGCAAGTTTGCAGATGGTGCAAAAGTGAGTGGTTTTGCAGATAGTGATGATGGTTGTGAAAGATTGCAGCAGGATCTTGATCGATTGGCCAGGTGAGCTGAGGAATGGTTAACGGAATTTAATGCAGTGAAATGTGAGGTGTTGCATTTTGGAAAGTCTTTCATAGGCACGACCTACACAGAGAATGGTAGTGCTCTGGGAAGTGTTGTACAGCAGAGGGGTCTAGGAGTGCAGGTGCATGGGTCCATGTAGGCGGAGTCGTAGGTAGATAGGGTGGTCAAACAGGCTTTTGGCACAACGGCCTTCATCAGTCCGAGTATTGAGTATAGAAGTTGGGAGGTCATGTTGCAGTTAAATAAGACATTGGTGAGGCCACATTTAGAGTATTGTGTTCAGTTCTGGACACCGTGTTATGGGAAAGATGTTGCCAAGCCGGAAAAGGTGCGGAGAAGATTTACGAGGATGTTGTCAGGACCAGAGGGTGTGAGCTACAGGGAGAGGTTGAGCAGGCTGGGACTCTATTCCATGGAGCGCAGGAGGATGAGGGGAGATCTTATCGAGGTGTACAAATTCATGAGAGGAATACACAGAATCTCTTGTCCGGAGTAGAAGAACCGAGAACCAGATAACACAGGTTTAAGGTGAGGGGGGGGGGGGGGGGGGGGAAGATTTAACTGGAACCTGAGGGGTAACATTTCTACAAAAATGGTGGTGGGTGTATGGAACGAGCTGCCGGAGGGGGTAGTTGAGGCAGGTTGCTATTTACTTCAGAGTTTGATTGAGAACATACTTCCAAAAACTTCCTCTCAAGGAATTAAATGGGCTGTGTAGAGTTTATAGTCATAAATAGATTATCATCATTAGAATACAGTCTTTCTCATCTCATGTTTAGCATGCAGTGCAAGTGCTGACTAACAAACCACAGTTTTTTGGCTAAGATGCAAGGTGAATAACAATTAGTGTGTGATGTGTCATTTATTAAAGACTTGAGAAGTAAGAAATAGAAGCAGCATTAGAACCATAGAGTGATACAGGCCCTTCGGCCCAACTTGCCCACACCGAACAGTTTTACAGTTTTGGTCTCCAAATTTGTGGAAGGACATCCTTGCTATTGAGGGAGTGCAGCGTAGGTTCACGAGGTTAATTCCCGGGACTGTCATATGTTGAAAGACTGGAGCGACTGGGCTTGTATACTCTGGAATTTGGAAGGATGAGAGGGGATCTTATTGAAACGTGTAAGATTATTAAGGGGTTGGACACGTTAGAGGCAGGAAACATGTTCCCGATGTTGGGGGAGTCCCGAACCAGGGGCCACACAGTTTAAGAATAAGGGGTAGGCCATTTAGAACGGAGATGAGGAAAAACTTTTCCACTCAGAGAGTTGTGAAGCTGTGGAATTCACTGCCTCAGAAGGCAGTGGAGGCCAATTCACTGGATGCTTTCAAGAGAGAGTTTGAGAGAGCTCATAGTGATAGCGGAGTCAGGGGGTATGGGGAGAAGGCAGGAACGGGGTACTGATTGTGAATGATCAGCCATGATCACATTGAATGGTGGTGCTGGCACGAAGGGCCGAATGGCCTACTCCTGCACCTATTATCTATTGTCTAACATGTCCCAGCTACACTAGTCCCACCTGCCTGCGTTTGGCCCATATCCCACCAAACCTGTCCTATCCATGTACCTGTCTAACTGTTTCTTAAACGTCGGGATAGTCCCAGCCTCAACTACCTCCTCTGGCAGCTCGTTCCATACACCCACTACTCTTTGTGTGAAAAAGTTGCCCCTCAGATTCCGATTAAATCTTTTCCCCTTCACCTTAAAGCTACGTTCTCTGGTCCTTATAGGAGGCTACAAAAGGCTATATATGCAGTAGGGTGGGAAATCTTGTTGCCTTCTCCAGCCGTTCAATAAGATTGATTAGTCTCAGGTATTTTCCTGTCTAGTTCACATCTCCCCTCATTCCCAGGGCACAAATATCTACCACCTCAGCTATATAATACATGTCAGTGGATATTTTTAAGGCAGAGGCAGATAAAGTCTTGATTAGTGCTGGTGTCACGGGTTCTGGGGAGAAGGCAGGAAAACCTGAGGCAGGGTGTTGCCCTGGTGGGCCCATTGTTGGCCAAGGAATTGTCCGGGCCTACAGCGCCATCCGGGCCTAATACGGGACAAGGGCGGTCCCGTGCGGGACAAACCAATTTCGCCCAAAATACGGGATGTCCCGGCTAATACGGGACAGTTGGCAACCCTATCCTTAATCCACTGGTGTGGAGAGATTGCAGCATTCGGAGTAAAGACATGTCTTTCCATCTGAGTTCAAAATGCCTGATTTATAATCCACTTACTCTGCCTCCTCGTTCTAACCCGTCCAGCCTAAGGAAACAGATGTCTAATGAGTTCAGCCAGCCCTGCTCAGAATCCTACATAACCTGATATATAACCTTACATAAAGAACGTGACTGCTTTACATTCTTCCGAACACCAGTGAGAATAAGCAGTCAGTTCAATCTCACCTCACTGGACAAGACAGAAATCTTACAGTCATGGATTAACACGGCACAGAAATCAACCGTTCATAAGTTCTAGGAGCAGAATTAGGCCGTTCGTCCCATCAAGTCTACTCCACCGTTCAATCATGGCCAATCTATCTTTCCTTCTCAACCCCATTCTCCTGCCTTCTCCCCGTAATCCCTGACACCCGTACTAATCAAG